>NC_069500.1:639845094-639993223 GCF_027579735.1 Bombina bombina | reverse complement strand
TGTTTGATAAAAAACAGGCACAAATGTTACCGCCTCATACACCTTTTGATTGTCCTATTGATTTAATACCCGGTTCAAAAATACCCTACGGACATATTTACCCTTTATCTGAACCTGAACTTACTCATCTCAAAAAATATCTAGATGAAAATCTTGAAAAAGGTTTCATTCGCCCATCCACTTCACCAGCTGGCGCAGGTATCTTCTTTGTGAGGAAGAAGGACAATAGCCTTAGACCGATTATTGACTAATGGGAGCTGAATAAATGTACCATCAAAAATAGATACCCTTTACCACTTATACCAGAATTGATAGAACGCCTACAGGGGGCAGCAATATATAGCAAAATGGATTTAAGAGGCGCTTACAAACTAAGGATTAGGAAAGGGGATGAGTGGCTGACGGCGTTTCATACCCGTTACGGCTTATATGAATACACCGTAATGCCGTTTGGCCTATGCAACGCCCCAGCCACATTCCAGTATTTCATCAATGATTTGTTTAGAGACCTCCTTGACTCTTGTATTGTAATATACCTCGACGATATCCTCATATACTCAGACACTATAGAAAACTATATCTCACATGTAAGAACTGTCCTCCTAAGGCTCAGACAGAACCACTTATATGCCAAGGCAGAGAAATGCATTTTTCACTCTGAGTCCATTTCCTTCCTTGGTTATCATATTTCTCCCTTGGGTATCCGAATGGAAAACAACAGGGTTGATGCCATTACCAATTGGCCTATACCTACATCTAAAAAAGATGTTCAAAGATTTCTAGGTTTTTTAAATTTTTATAGGAAGTTCATACAGGATTTTTCGACTATAGTTAAGCCTCTCACTTCTCTTACTCACAAGTCATCCAAGTTCTATTGGACCCCACAAGCCAATCATTCATTTAATCTACTCAAGGGTAAATTCATCACTGCTCCAGTCCTACAATTCCTGGATCCTTCCAAACAATACATATTGGAGGTAGACGTCTCAGACTCTGCTATAGGAGCAGTGTTGTCACAAAAGAATTCACCTGAACAACCTCTACATCCTGTGGCTTACTATTCCAGATTAATTAATCCAGCCGAATTAAACTATCCTATAGGCAAACAAGAGCTCTTAGCAATTAAGGCAGCACTTGAATCCTGGAGACACCTTCTAGAAGGTGCTAAGTTCCCTATTGTTATATATACCAATCAAAGGAATTTGCAATATCTGAAAACTAACAAGTCTCTATCCGCACGTCAAGTGCGTTGGAATCTTTTCTTTACAAGATTTGATTTCTTAATCACTTATCAACCTGCTGCCAAGAATGCCAAGGCAGATGCTCTTTCCTTAAAAAGCATCAAGTAAGTGACCCAAGCTTTAAAGACCCAAGATTACGTAAAGATCCTAATGGCCTAATCTACCATGGACAGAAACTGTATGTCCCTACCTCACTCAGAGATGAAATACTCGTACTGCACATGACTCATGTTTATCGGGTCATCCGGGTTTCTGAAAAACCCTGGACCTCATACAAAGGGATTTCTGGTGGCCTGGATTAGTACAGAGCGTTAAAAACTATATACAAACTTGTACAATATGTTCAAAATGTAAACCTTCACGTGGACATTCATATGGTTTTCTTCTTTCTCTCCCGGTTGCTGATAGACCATGGTGACACATCGCAATGGATTTTATCGTGGAACTACCTTCATCCTCAAATAACAACACTATACTAGTCGTCGTAGATCAGTTTTCAAAGATGGCCCATTTTGTACCATTCCATGGTCTTTCAACCGCTTCTGAAATGGCAGATCTATTCCTGAAAAATATTGTACGGTTACACGGACTCCCGGATTCTATCACAACTGATAGGGGTACCCAGTTCACTTCTAGATTTTGGACCCAACTCTGTAAGAGCTTACACATCGAGAGACATTTAAGTTCAGCATATCACCCACAGACCAATGGGCAAACGGAGAGGACAAAACAAACCCTGGAGCAATACTTATGTTGCTATTGTACCCACCAACAAGACAACTGGACCACTCTTCTACCAACCGTGGAGTTCTCCTATAACAACACTGTGAATATGTCTACTAGACTATCACCCTTCTATATCAATTATGGCTATAATCCTTCCTACAACTTTTTTCAAAGAGACAATACCATTTCACCTATGGTTAATGACACTGTAAATTCTCTGGCTCAAGCTTTTACTTCCCTTCAGGAAACACTAAAACAAGCTCAAGCCAAACAAAAACATTATTACGATTTAAAAAGATCCAAACCACCAGATTACAAAACCGGTAACACGATTTGGCTCTCTTCCAAACATTTAAGATTGCAGATTCAGAGTAAAAAACTCGGTAGTTTATTCATAGGTCCTTTCAGTATAGTCAAAATCATCAATTCCAATGCCGTTACTTTGGAGCTACCATCCTCATATCGGATACATCCTACATTCCATGTATCCCTTCTTAAACCTTATCAACCCGACAGACCAACTCTTCACACAGATCCGGTCCCAATTCCATTACAATATGATCCCAATTATGAAGTTGCCAAAATCCTGGATTCAAGGTACCATAATCATTGCGCACAGTATCTGGTTCGGTGGAAGAACTATGGACCAGAGGAAGATTCTGGGAACCGTCCTCTAACCTGTCGTCCCCTAGACTTGTGTCTTTATTCCATCGCCAACATCCTGATCGCCCGAAGCCTTAATTCCAGAGAGCGACTCCTTGAACGGGGTATACTGTCAGGATCATGTTTGAAGATCCATTACTTATTACATACTTCCCCTTTAAGTTCTGTTGTCACATGACCTCAGTTCCCTATTTAGCTCTGAACATCCCCTTTACCTTTGCTAGGTAATTTGTATACAGTGGGATAACATGCAGTGCACATCCTATGCTCTCTTAGCCAATTGTTAATACAGCCTTTACGGAAGCTAACGACTACTCTCTTGTTGTTTTTCTACTGCAGGTTTACTGTTGCTCAGGATTACCTGACTCAATGCAGGCTCTTCGATACCACAGGTTAAGCTTCTGCAAGTGGGGCTTCATACTTTCCTACACGCCAGAGCGTGTGACGTCACTGCTGACTCCAACGGATTCTCAGACTACAAGCTGGTTACCAGCTTGTCTGTCTTTTACTCCAAGCAGCTTAGCTCCGTGTTAGCTGCACGTCCTCATAGCTCTGTGTTTGCTACTCCTTCTAGGCCTCAAACCTCATACTTCTGCTTGCTTCATACTAGTTTGTATTACTTAATATATATATATATATTAATACACTGTGCAATCTTCTATATGTGCTACCATTCCTAACTGTTGCACAACTGACTGCATTATTACACATCTGAAGAGATTATTGTGGAGAAGTTTGTGAATACATTCTAAGTGCACCATTCATTCTGTCTATATATCCTGTCCAGTAACTATCAATGTGACCTGATATATTGCTTATTCAAACCAACAATTGGATACTTATCTCCCCTACTCTATCATACTGTTCTATACAGCACTAGACCCCAGGTGGTCTCCCTCAGATCTATGAGCAAAACTAGGGTGTTAACTAAATCATAATACCCAAGGTTTGGTGTGAGACTGAGTGGAGCTGTATACAGTTGCAATTGCATATATAGTTGGATACTCCTGTCATATCCTAACACCCATTAACTACTTCAATCACTAAATCAACCTTTGACACCTTGGATAAATTTATACATAAACCAACAAATATTTCCTCCATTCCCTCCACGCTGACAACACTAAAAGATAAGCCAGAATTACGGATATCTCCTATCAAATCTTTTTCACGTATGTTAACATTACAAGATCCCATGCCATGACGTCTTATCTAATGGCAAACTTAAACCCAAGTCAGATTTACAGGAATTATTTGGCGAATATTTTGACCCTTGATTTAGATATTTTCAAATCAACCACTATGTCAGTATGCATATTAACAATACCTATTTTTGTAGATCTCTAACGTTGTTTCAGCCAATCTGCAACTCAAAGACTCGATCTAAAGGATCACTGTCCCTTATTTACAAAATACTCCTTGATCATCATTCCAAAAAGCTACCTAACTATACCTCCAAATGGTCAGATGACCTACAAATACAAATATTACCAAAAGAATGGGACAAGATTTTCATAAATATGAGTAGCCATACATCCTCTGTAGCACAGTTAGAGACAAACCTTAAACTGTTATATAGATGGTATTACACGCCTGCAAGATTGGCAGTTATATTCAGAAATACAAATGACGCTTGTTGGAGAACATGCAGTGGAGTGGGTGACTTTCAACATATTTGCTGGTCATACCCCAATATCAAGCAGTTTTGGCAAGAGATAAAAAAAGCGGCTGAACAAACTTTAGATATAGTCTTACCTTTCAATCCTACAATATTTCTAATAAATAATATTCCTAAAATCAAATGCAAAGTAAGAACCAGGTTGCTTATATTTATGCTCAATTGCTCAAGAAGGTTGATTCCCAGATATTGGAAATCGGTTAATGTCCCATCTTTTAATGAATGGAAATCATTAGTTACTAGCACTTTGGTTTTGGAGAAATACCAATATAATAACAATTCAAAATTGAAAGATTTTCTTACTATGAATTTCATATGGGAAAAATATTGTAACCACAACACATAAGTTAGCCTGTTTTATTTTGTTTACAGGAAATGCTCAAACATACATCTTATGCCGTATTTCCTTGAAAGTTATGCTTTTATAAATACACTAATTGGACAAGTTATTTTGTCATATTATCTATGACCAGTAACGTGACTTAGTCCTACATCTGATGTTCATGATAATTATTTTATTACGTACCAATGTATAATACTTATACTATGTAAGACTGCATGATGTGTCAGATGTTCATTCTGTTATGCTTTTAAATGTTTAATAAAGAAAAAAAAAGAAAAAAAATAATTATAAGGTAAGCGTACATTTTGTTTTAAAAAGAGAAAGAACATTTTCTTCTAAATTAAGTAAATTGGAATGTAAAATATTTACAATAAATACATAATAAAAGACATAATTATTAAAAAAAAGAATTTTAATAAGTTTGAAGGTATTTGATTGGAAAGGCCTCCAAATTGTGTGCGTGTGTATAAATTGATACATTTTGAAAGTCCAGAGAGTGCGGATCTGCTACTTCTTCTATAACCTTTCTGTTCCTGACACCCTGGCTAATGTGATGAGCGTAAATGTTGTTTGCGCTCAAGTGCACCCATTTACTTTCAACTTGTAATATGTGTGCAAATTAGCGCAGTCGTGATATTGCACCACTTGCAATCTAGCTCTATGTGTGAGGAATCTGCAAGCATACTGCAAGCATACTGGGACAATTACTGCTGTATAGAACAATGAATAGTCTTCAATACTAAATCTGGATAACTATACAGTTTAACTATACAAAGTAAAAGGTAGTATTTGGATAAGAACAATGCTTTCACATCAGTTTATTGGGCCATTATAAACAGATATCCACAAATATATTAGTACAAAATTAATTCTCCCAAATAATGGCTCAAAAGAAAATAAGAAAATGTATTTATATTAAATTGCAATAACAGTCCTGTGTATAGTTAAATCCAAAGTGATGTAACAGGGATAGGAGGATATATACAAAGATTTTGGCAACCTTAACATATATATATATATATATATATATATATATATATATATATATATATATATATATATATATATATATTAGGGCTGTGTTATTTCCCGCGGATGCGGTTTTGAACCACGATTAACTGCCACGATTTAAAAACCGTAAGAGTCCGCTGCACATGATCAATAATCATTTGTTTCCTCACAGCTGCTATAGTAACTGCATGCATGGAACTGAATATTTTTTTATTTTTTTTTATTATTATAGGTTTTTTATTGAGTACAAGGATTAATGATAACAATTGGGGACACGCAGGACCCCTGGTAAATATAAACAAGACGTTCAAGTACACATATCCAAAAATAATGAACGCAGATACAGCACATAAAGATATATCCATATATAGAAACAAATGATAAACAAATTAATTCTAGACAATGGGGAAATAGTGTTCCTGTAAAATAACAAAAATAAAGTTTGTGGTGAAAATAGTCCGCCTAGTTTGAACCCTAGTATGGGTTCTATAAATGGGGAGGGAGGGAGGCGAACTAGTGCAGAGCATTCTGTGTGTCTAAACATAATGGTGAGTAAGCATAACACAGTATAAGAATTAAAAATAAGTGTTACTTGACTTAAACATAACATTATTTCCTTAGATTACCCTCTGGTTTAGCACACCCTAGAGTATTATAGAAAGCATAGCACTAGGCTTATCGTTGAGTCTAGGACCCATCTACCAAGCAATGGGGTCTTGTCATATAAAATAATTAGACTAAGTAGCTTAAGCTAACCCTTCTCCTCGCTGTATATAAGAGTGTATATTAATTAATCCTAGGTTGGCATGTTCACGTGTTAAACTTCCTTTATGTGGGCTCCCTCCAGACCCTGGCCACTGGCCTAGAAAGAGGAACACATGTGATGTAAGGGTTGTCCCGAGCAATAGTAAAAAGGATAATGATATAAAAGAGTACAGTATATATACTTGTACCCATCGAGGGCCCCCTCAAACCCCCAAACTGGACAAGCGTATATACAGGGTTTATCATTATCGTTAAAGGTATAGTATCAGTGACCCTCGTACACCACAGTTATATAACCGCTGTGACATTAGTTTCAAATGCACTTAAACAATTGTCTCACCCGGGGCTCCCTACTAACCCACAGGTGAGGTGTAAGAACCAGATGTCTGCAGCTATTGGTATGAAAGTCATCTGCCAACCACATGGTAACAGAAAATAGCGAACCAAGGTAGCATTAAAGACCCACAGCATTGTTAACCAGATTCAAGCAGCACTTATCAGTCTCTTTGGACCTACAATGTTGAGGTAGTGGTATGACCTAGACTATAAAATTAGAAATGTGATATGCCTGATTTTGGGCGCTTGATATTAGCAAACTACAACATATAAAAAAAAATGCATACACCAGTCAATGTACCTTGTAAAGCAATGCAAAAGAACACTCTCTGAATGTATGGAATAAATTATGCTCAATCGATAACTCATTACATATTACCTATAGCCAAATAGAGGATATAAAAATGTTAGCCTTAGTGGCCGCTTAACACCACAAAGGAACATGACAAAAGATATGGGTGTGTGAACATTCACATTCAACATGCAGTCAAAGAAGGGAAAGAAAAAGGAAATAAAAAGCAACCTACAATACATCATCATGTTAAGCAGTGACATATATGTATAAACTGGCCATAGTCAAATCGGTTAATAGCAGCCTCAGAAGCGTATTCAGCTGCGATAGAAGAGCCCTGAAAATGTGAACTATGCACTACAATTCAAAAAGTCTGTTAGGTGACATCTAATGTAAAATTGTTCCTGGGTTATCCCAGGAATATGCCCTCCTTATGCAGGACCTATATATGGTGTTGCATAGTTATTGGCAAAGATATATATAGAGGCACTAGGCATGTAATATATGAAACATGTAGTGAGAAACAATAAAGCTGCTTGAACAGAGTAATGAAAGTTATCAAACATAAACTTGTATATACACTTAACATAACTGATGTCTATAGGCGAGAAGTGTAAATCCAAATGTATGAGTTCTTAGCGACAAACATCCGCTGCACATCAGCGCTATTTACCCCACACCTAGTCTAGTAAGAGTGGAGGCAAACCAGTTTACCCCTCTGCCGGCATGAACAATCCCAGGTTTTTTGTTCAGATTTGCGGATGCTGCATGTGGATCCTTGGTAGGTAGGAGCAAGTCGGCCTGTCTCGCCAGGAGATGATTTCGGTAGAAGGCCATGATAGAATAGGCCCCTTCAATCCAATGGAGCTGATGGGGTAACTTCGGGTCCCCTGCAGCTTCTTGCGGGGGCAAGGTCCAGTTCTGAGGTGGATCGTATGAGCCATCTATAGGCAAAGCTACGATTAGGCAAAGCTGTGAGTCACAGGGCCAGGGCAAGCCGGAATCGTAAACTGCAGAGTCAATCCAGGTATTTCCCTGGGTCCGGTCTTCTTGGGGCATGGGCAGTGACCCGTCCACCGCAGCAGCTACATATCTAGTGTGTTCAACAGAGCCTGCATGTTCCTCCACATCACTGCCTGTACCGCTACTGACGCTAGCCCCACACTCCACATAATCGATCGTGTCTCCTACCAATGCGGTCTGCTGCTTTACATAAGGGCAGTTAGGCCATCTCCGAGCGGGTATATTTTCCATGGTTGTAGATATTATCTGTTTCAGCTCCAGGAAATGTGCATCGAGGAGCTCCAAGAATTTTACTTCCCACGTGGTAGTCGCCATCTTGGCCACCCTCATCCGTTAGTGATATGGCGGCTATCCTAAGTGTCTGTTTGTGTGCAGAGGTTTGCAGCCAGAATTCTAAGTACCCAGCTCAGGGTAGTGTTTTCGATTTGACCAAGGGGTCAGGAGAATTGTGGACAATCACAGACCAGCCTTCAATGGTAGAGAAAACTGTCACCCGGCTCTAATTTTGTCTTGCTGCATTCCGGAGACTTAGCTGTGATATTCACCCGGAGGGATTTATAATCCGGTCCAAACAATGTTCTCTGTTGTAGAGATCTCAAGGGACAAGTTTATATGCAATAACGTAAAGATTAAACTTTAACTGAGTCTATTATTTTCAAGTTAGCCTCTGGAGCTCTTCACATACACGTCTACTTGCTCTGGTAGCTAGCTCCTCCCTCGGAACTGAATATCTTAGCGCAGGTAGGTGCATCTGACCGGCAGGGCCGGATTGGGCCACCGGGATACAGGGAAAAATCCCAGTGGGCTGGGCTGTCAGGGTGGGGCATGGCAGGCCGGCAGCAGCAGTACACAAACGTCAACCTGTAAGTAATATACGGCCAAAGCCTGAGACTGCACCTTCCATTGTTATCATAATGTGATCTGCAACTTGTAGCTCTGCACGTTATCATTTGAATAGACAGACTGTAGAGTGGTAGTGCAGCTGCAGCGTGAGTGGCTGTGGAGAGACAGAGACTGGAGATGAGCGAGCATTGTGGGGCCCAAAGCAGCTGCCCATTGAGCCCGAGCCAGGGCCGCCATCAGGGGAGTCAGGGGCCCGGACCGGTTAACCAGAAAGATCCCTGTGAGCCAGGTAAATCAAAAAATCTAACACACTTTCTGGGATTGGCGGCTGACCCAATGTTCCCTAAGGCTGTAACGTGCGCAGCAGCGCGCCTGCACAGTAAGTTTGTTAGGAACGCTGTCATTGTGCATCACAGGGAGCTTTATTAGAGCCCTCATAATCAGAGAGCCAGCTGTGGTAGGACAGGTCAGTTTATGATTTCTATTAAGAATAAGTAATTATTTCAGTTGGGAATGGTTGCAGTCTGTGATTATCTGTTATACACGGACAACAACTAACAGTCCATCCAATGTCCAGTGCACGCCCATCAATGTTACTCTTACTAGCAGCCACTAATAGCTAAGCATATCCATCACAATGATTGTCGGTGCCCAGAGATACTGTATCATTACACATGTGTTTATCAGTGTTAGGGTGCACTCAGAGGTCAGCAGCAACCAGCATTTGTGTATATATACTATTATCTCCAAACAAGATTAGTATTAGGCTATAAATGATTATACATATGCAGCCTGATATTGTGAGTGGAAAGTGAACTGGTGGAAGTTATAAACGGAGCTAAAAAAAAAAAACTTAACCAAACTGCTTGAATGCTCGAGAAAAGAAAGAGTTTGGATTTTAGAATATTTTTATATTTGCATCTGTAAAATTGTACAGCTTGGAGAGGGGATGGGCCAATAGAATGCAAGCTCAATCCTATTGGCTGATTGGATTAGCCAATAGGATTGAACTTCAATCCTATTGGCTGATTGCATCAGCCAATAGGATTTTTTCTACCTTAATTCTGATTGGCTGATAGAATTCTTTCAGCCAATCAGAATCTAAGGGACGCCATCTTGGATGACGTCACTTAAAGGTACCGTCATTCAGTAAGAAGACTCCGGATGAAGAGGATGCTCTGTGTCAGATGTCTTGAAGATGGACCTGCTTCGCGCCGGATGGATGAAGATAGAAGATGCCGTTTGGATGAAGACTTCTGCCCATCTGGAGGACCACTTTGCCCGGCTTGGATGAAGACTTCTCCCGGCTACGTTGAGGACTTCGGCTCGGCTTGGATGAAGACGTTTCCCGGTAAGTCGATCTTCAGGGGGTTAGTGTTAGGTTTTTTAACCCCTTAATGACCGGACCATTTTTCAATTTTCTTACCCTTAATGACAATGGCTATTTTTACATTTCTGCAGTGTTTGTGTTTAGCTGTAATTTTCCTCTTACTCATTTACTGTTCCCACACATATTATATACCGTTTTTCTCGCCATTAAATGGACTTTCTAAAGGTACCATTATTTTCATCATATCTTATAATTTACTATAAAAAAATATAAAATATGAGGAAAAAATTGAAAAAAAACACACTTTTTCTAACTTTTACCCCCAAAATCTGTTACACATCTACAACCACCAAAATACACCCATTCTAAATAGTTTCTAAATTTTGTCCTGAGTTTAGAAATACCCAATGTTTACATCTTCTTTGCTTTTTTTGCAAGTTATAGAGCCATAAATACAAGTAGCACTTTGCTATTTCCAAACCACTTTTTTTCAAAATTAGCGCTAGTTACATTGGAACACTGATATCTTTCAGGAATCCCTGAATATCCCTTGACATGTATATATTTATATTTAGAAGACATCCCAAAGCATTGATCTAGACCCATTTTGGTATATTTCATGCCACCATTTCACCGCCAAATGCGATCAAATAAAAAAAATTGTTGACTTTTTCACAATTTTTTTCACTAACTTTAGGTTTCTCGCTGAATTTATTTACAAACACCTTGTGCAATTATGGCATAAATGGTTGTAAATACTTCTCTGGGATCCCCTTTGTTCAGAATTAGCAGACCTATATGGATTTGGCGTTGCTTTTTGGTAATTAGAAGGCCGCTAAATGCCGCTGTACACCACACGTGTATTATGCCCAGCCGTGAAGGGGTTAATTAGGGAGCTTGTAGGGAGCTTTTAGGTTTAATTTTAGCTTTAGTGTAGTGTAGTAGACAACCCAAATTATTGATATAGGCCCATTTTGGTATATTTCATGCCACCATTTCACCGCCAAATACGATCAAATAAAAAAAAAAAACTTAAATTTTTCACAATTTTAGGTTTCTCACTGAAATTATTTACAAACAGCTTGTGCAATTATGGCACAAATGGTTGTAAATGCTTCTCTGGGATCCCCTTTGTTCAGAAATAGCAGACATATATGGCTTTGGTGTTGCTTTTTGGTAATAATAAGGCCGTTAAATACTGCTGCGCACCACACTTGTAATATGCCCAGCAGTTAAGGGGTTAATTAGGTAGCTTGTGGGGTTAATTTTTAGCTTTAGTGTAGAGATCAGCCTCCCACCTGACACATCCAACCCCCTGATCCCCCCCTGACCCGCCTCAAACAGCTCTCTTCCCTCCCCACCTCACAATTGTCACCGCCATCTTATGTACTGGCAGAAAGTCTGCCAGTACTGAAATAAAAATATTTTTTTTAATTTTTTTTATTTTTTGGCATAAAGTCTGCAGTGATAGATCCCCCCTTACCCCACAACCTCCCTGATCCCCCCCTTACATCTTTCTAACCCTCCCCCTCTGTCTATATGCCGCCATCTTGGGTACTGGCAGCTGTCTGCCAGTACCCAATTTGCCCCCCAAAATAGTTTTTTTTTAACTTTTTTAATAAAAATATATGTTTGCTGTAGTGTAGCTGGCCCCCCTAAATAATATTCAACCCTCCCCCTCCCAGATCCCTTATTACAGAACAAAGATGCCACTGCATCTAGATCGATCTTTTTTTTTTTTTTTGTGTGGGCTGTTGTAAATTTTGCGTGCGCGCACACGCCGCCCCCGTCCCCCCCCGCCGCAACCGCCACACCGGGAGCAAACAGGAAATATACAAGATCGGTTAGTATTTTAAAGAGTGATGGAAAACAAGTTGAAAGCAGCACCCACCAAGGCAGTAATTGTAAAACATACAGAGCCGATGCAGATGGGGCCACAGAGTGGCCCTTTCTGCATCGGTATGTAAAATGGGGGATTGTAGTGATGCCTCAATATTGAGGCATCACTACAATACCTTGTAAGCAGCTGGAAGCGATCAAGATCACTTCCAGCACTTCAGACAACAGAGGACGTACCAGGTACGTCAGCTGTCATTAAGGGAAGTTTTTTCTATGACGTACCTGGCACGTCCTCTGTCATTAAGGGGTTAAGGGTGTATTGCGTGGGTTTTATTTTTAGGTTAGAGTTTGGGCGGCAAAAGAGCTAACTGCCCTTTTAAGGGCAATGCCTATCCAAATGCCCTTTTCAGGGCAATGGGGAGCTTAGGTTTTTTTTAGAGATGGTATTTTATTTGGGGGTTGGTTGTGTGGGTGGTGGGTTTTACTGTTGGGGGGTTGTTTGTATTTTTTTTTTTTACAGGTAAAAGAGCTGATTACTTTGGGGCAATGCCCCGCGAAAGGCCCTTTTAAGGGCTATTGGTAGTTTAGTTTAGGCTAGGGTTTTTTTTATTTTGGGGGGGGGCTTTTTAATTTTAATAGCGCTATTAAATTAGGTGTAATTAGTTTAAATATCTGTAACTTGTTTATTATTTTCTGTAATTTAGTGTTTTTTTGTTGTACTTTAGCTAATTTAATTTAATTTAGGTAATTGTATATAATTTAGTTAATTTATTTAATTTTATTGTAGTGTTAGGTGTTAGTGTAACTTAGGATAGGTGTTATTTTACAGGTAAATTTGTCTTTATTTTAACTAGGTAGTTATTAAATAGTTAATAACTATTTAATAACTATTCTACCTAGTTAAAATAAATACAAACTTGGCTGTAAAATAAAAATAAACCCTAAGCTAGCTACAATGTAACTATTAGTTATATTGTAGCTAGCTTGGGGTTTATTTTATAGGTAAGTATTTAGTTTTAAATAGGAATAATTTAGTTAATGATAGTATTTTTTAGTTAGATTTATTGAAATTATATTTAAATTAGGGGGTGTTAGGGTTAGACTTAGTTTTAGGGGTTAATACATTTAATATAGTGGTGGCGACGTTGGGGGTGGCAGATTAGGGGTTAATAATATTTAACTAATGTTTGCGGTGGTTTAGGGGTTAATATGTTTATTATAGTGGCAGTGACGTTGGGGGCGGCAGATTAGGGGTTAAAAAGTGTAGGTAGGTTGTGGCGACATAGGGGGAGGCAAATTAGGGGTTAATAAATATAATGTAGGTGTCGGCGATGTTGGGGGCAGCAGATTAGGGGTTAATAATATAATGTAGGTGTTGGCGATGTCGGGGGTGGCAGATTAGGGTTTAATAAGTGTAAGATTAGGGGTGTTTAGACTCGAGGTTCATGTTAGGGTGTTAGGTGTAGACATAAATTTTATTTCCCCATAGGAATCAATGGGGCTGCGTTACTGAGTTTTACGCTGCTTTTTTGCAGGTGTTAGACTTTTTTTCAGCCGCCTATCCCCGTTGATTCCTATGGGGAAATCGTGCACGAGCACGTACATCCAGCTCACCGCTTACTTAAGCAGCGCTGGTATTGGAGTGCGGTAATGAGCAAAATTTTGCTCAACACTCACTTCTTGTCTTTTAACGACGGGTTTCTGAAAACTCGGAATACCAGCGCTGCATGTAAGTGAGCAGTGAGGGAAAACTGCTCGTTAGCACCGCATAGCGTCTAACGCAAAACTCGTAATCTAGGTGTAAGATTTTAATCCACTCTCTCATCCTTTCCCGCCTTGACTACAGCAACTCTATTCTCTCTGGTCTCCCTAGCTGCCGCCTAGCTCCTTTACAATCCAAAATGAATGCCTCTGCCAGGCTCATCTTCCTTACATGTCACTCTTCATCTGATGCACCTCTCTGCCAATCCCTTCACTGGCTTCCTCTTGCCTCCAGGATTAAACACAAAATTCTCACTCTGACATACAAAGCCCTCAACTACACTGCTACACCCTACATCTCAGACTTTGTCTCCAGATACTCTCCCTCCCGTCCCCTTCGCTCTACTCACAATCTCCAACTCTCCTCCTCTCTTGTTACCTCCTTACATTCCCGTTTACAGGACTTCTCCAGACTGGCTCCCATCTTGTGGAACTCTCTGCCCTGCTGCATCTTCCCTAGTATTGAAAACTTCAAGTGCTCCCTAAAGACTCCACTATTCAAGGATACATACAACCTACACTAACCTTTCTTAACTCCAATGCTTTGGCGTTAGGAACTCCTTAGCATGTAAGCCTATGAGCCCAGTTATTTGTAGGTCACCTTCATAAGAGCCGACTAAAACAATGCAACTCTTGGCAAGGCCCTCTACCCATTTAATCCCTATAAATGTTATCGTTTATACCACCTATGTTTATAGTGCTGCAGAATCTGTTGGTGCTCTACAAATACCTTATGATAATAATAATAATAATAATAATAATAATAATAATAATAATAATAATAATAAATACATGACAAAATCTTATGTCATTTAGGCAATATTTACATGTCATAATACAGCTTATACTTGGAAACTAAAGGTAGTTTTATATACTTTTTAATACTTTTGTAGACATAGTACCATCACAAAATAGTACAGTGCTGTAATCAAAGAGGTAATATTTGTTGTTTAAATAAATAAATAAAGGCTAGAATTAGAATTTTAAAACACAAAAACCAAACGAAAGACACAGGCGGAAAATATTTTAACTTACTGGTAGGAAAAATGGTAATTTGTAATAATTTAATTTAAAAAAAGATATGAATGAAAATGTTTGTATTTGAGAATATTTCTGTCTATCTGACCACTGAATGAAATCAAAATATAAACTTGAGCAGAAAAGTAAATTCTTCATATCAAGCAAAAACTTATCAAGCTAACTACCATGCAAATCTAATTTTTACATTTTTCATGATCATTTTTATACAGCACTGTGATTGTTGAAAGAAGTACATTGAACATTTGCAAACCTTTCTCAAAAAAGCATCATGTGAATGAAAACAAAAAATTAATTACATGCTCTATGTTGCAAAACACAACTTTCCCTTGTGACATTAATGGTTTTACAAACTTATTTATAAACATAAAAGATTGTATCCGTAAAATCCTGTTTTTTTTGGATTTCTTCATTAACTGTTAGTTTTGGTTTACATAATTTCAATAACTAATGTAGTTTTAGGTCTATCTTTGGGTTGTCTACACATTCTGTAGACCTTATTAAAATCAGATGTACATGGCAGGATTTACACTTCCAGCATCTCAAGACACAGGGTCTTCAACCCCTTCACCCAATACAACGTGTATATACGCTGTGCGTTCTTTGTTATTGTACCACACAACGTATATATATATGTCTGAGCTTCAGGAAGCTGAGCCTGTTAAGTTACAGCTGAGAGCTGGAGTTCCGGAGCTCATGGCATCTGTCCGTATATGGAACCAGAGCGAGATTGGTGCTCTGGTTCCATATGAGGGCAGGTGCCAGATTGTTACTGAAGGTGACACTGTGTGGAAGGTGTGGGAGGGATATGAAGATTACATATATTATAGCATGGCTGATAGATTAGAAACATATTCGGCTAGATTACGAGTCTTGCGTTAGCCTTAAAAAGCAGCGTTGAGGGGTCCCAACGCTGCTTTTTAACGCCCGCTGGTATTACGAGTCAGGCAGGTACAGGTGTACTGCTCACGTTTTTTCCGCGATTTTAGCTTACCGCAAATCCCCTTACGTCAATTGCGTATCCTATCTTTTTAATGGGATTTTCCTAACGCCGGTATTACGATTGCTGGAAAAAGTGAGCAGTAGACCCTCTCCTGGCAAGACTCCTAACGCCGGAACATAAAGCTCTTAACTAAAGTGCTAAAAAGTACACTAACACCCATAAACTACCTAACCCCTAAACCAAGCCCCCCCCCCCCCACATCGCAAACACTATAATAAAATTTTTTAACCCCAAGAACCGGATAATATTCGTGCCTTTCAGGAGATTGCTAACCCACTCTTTATCATACAGGGTACAGTCTCGCAGCGTAGCTGGATTTCCGTTTCAGGCACTAACAGCTGACACCTCCTACACCACGCTTACTCTCACAGGATTTCCCCGGCTGGTGATGTCACACGCCGAAGTCGAGAGCAGAGCTACAATCAACCTGACCGCCGGACTCCCTGATTCCTGCTCTAACAATTTCACAGTAAGAATATATTCTTTTACTTTGACATTGCCTAATTTATCGGATGACAATCATAGTTATAAGCTTTGGACTGTAATACTACGCATCACCATTTCTTTTGCAACTATTGTCTAACATTTCATATACACGTTATTACTTTCCTGTTGGTGTTCATTTGTTGTACAAATCTGACAAACTTGTTGCCACCTTATGGCTATAGATTTACGTATAATAGATTATTTGACACCTAAACAGTAAGGTAGTCCTGTAGCTTCTTATGTGGTATCATCATATCACTGGTTGCCTTCCTTTTGAAGCACATTACTACTACATTCTAATACTTAGTAACCATACTGATTGAATTAGCATCAACCACTTTATCTAAACCTACAGTTGGATTCAAATTCTGATTGATACAAATCTCTCTTCCACAGGAAGTAAAGTTTCTACAGTTCATATTTGACAAAAATAAACCCTAAGATAGCTACAATAAAACTAATAGTTACATTTGTATCTATCTCAGGATTTATTTTTATTTTACAGGCAAGTTTGTATTTATTTTAACTAGGTACAATAGTTATTAAATAGTTATTAACTATTTAATAGCTTCCTAGTTAAAATAAGTACAAATTTACCTGTAAAATAAACCCTAACCTAAGTTACAATTATACCTAACACTACACTATAATTAAATTAATTACCTAAACTATCTACAATTAAATACAATAAAATAAAATAAACTAAAGTACAAAAAATAAACACTAAATTACAGAAAATAAAAAAAAAATTACAAATTTTTAAACTAATTACACCTTATCTAATCCCCCTAATAAAATAAAAAAGCCCCCCCAAATAAAAAAAATTCCCTACCCTATACTAAATTACAAATAAAAAGGGCTTTTTGCGGGGCATTGCCCCAAAGTAATCAGCTCTTTTACCTTTAAAAAAAAATACAATACCACCCCAACATTAAAACCCACCACCCACACACCCAACCCTACTCTAAAACCCACCCAATCCCCCCTTAATAAAACCTAACACTACCCCCTTGAAGATCACCCTACCTTGAGCCGTCTTCACCCAGCCGGGCACAAGTGGACGTCCAGAGGGGCAGAAGTCTTCATCCAATCCAGCCAGAAGAGGACATCCAGATGGGCAGAAGGCTTCATCCAGGTGGCATCTTCTATCTTCTTCCATCCGGAGCGGAGCGGGTCCATCTTGAAGACATCCGACGCGGAGCATCCTCTTCCATCCGACGGTGCCTGAAGAATGAAGGTTCCTTTAAGTGACGTCATCCAAGATGGCGTCCCTTCAATTCCGATTGGCTGATAGAATCCTATCAGCCAATCGGAATTAAGGTAGGAAAAATCCTTATGGCTGATGCAATCAGCCAATAGGATTGAAGTTCAATCCTATTGGCTGATCCAATCAGCCAATAGGATTGAGCTCACATTCTATTGGCTGATTGCAACAGCCAATAGAATGCAAGATCAATCCTATTGACTTATTGCATCAGCCAATAGGATTTTTCCTACCTTAATTCCGATTGGCTGATAGGATTCTATCAGCCAATCGGTATTGAAGGGACGCCATCTTGGATTAAAGGAACTTTCATTCTTCAGTCGCCATCGGATGGAAGAGGATGCTCCGCATCGGATGTCTTCAAGATGGACCCACTCCGCTCCGGATGGAAGAAGGTAGAAGATGCCGCCTGGATGAAGCCTTCTGCCCATCTGGAGGTCCTCTTCTGGCCGGATCGGATGAAGACTTCTGCCCCTCTGGACGTCCACTTGTGCCCGGCTGGATGAAGACGGCTCAAGGTAGGGTGACCTTCAAGGGGGTAGTGTTAGGTTTTATTAAGGGGGGATTGGGTGGGTTTTAGAGTAGGGTTGGGTGTGTGGGTGGTGGGTTTTAATGTTGGGGGGTATTGTATTTTTTTTTACAGGTAAAAGAGCTGATTACTTTGGCGCAATGCCCCACAAAAGACCCTTTTAAGGGCTATTTGTCATTTAGTATAGGGTAGGGAATTTTTTTATTTTGGGGGGCTTTTTTATTTTATTAGTGGGATTAGATTAGGTGTAATTGGTTTAAAAAAATTGTAATTCTTTTTTTATTTTCTATAATTTAAAGTTTGTTTGTTTTTGTACTTTAGTTTATTTAATTTAAATGTAGTTAATTGTAGGTAATTTCTGTAATTAATTTAATGATAGTGTAGTGTTAGGTGTAATTGTAACTTAGGTTAGGATTTATTTTACAGGTAAATTTGTACTTATTTTAACTACAAAGTTATTAAATAGTTTATAACTATTTAATAACTATTGTACCTAGTTAAAATAAATACAAAGTTGCCTGTAAAATAAATATAAATCCTAAGCTAGCTACAATGTAACTATTAGTTATATTATAGCTAGCTTAGGGTTTATTTTATCGGTATTTGGTTTTAAATAGGAATAATTTAGTTAATTATAGTAAATTTATTTAGAAGTATTTAAATTATGTTTGTTAGGGGGGTGTTAGGGTTAGACTTAGGTTTAGGGGTTAATAAATGTATTATAGTGGTGGCGATGTTGGCGGCAGAAGATTAGGGGTTAATAAATTTAATATAGTTACGGCGACGTTGGGGGGGCAGATTAGGGGTTCATAGGGATAATGTAGGTGGCGGCGGTGTCTGGAGCCGCAGATTAGGGGTTAATAATATAATGTAGGTGGCGACGATGTCGGGGGCAGCAGATTAGGGGTTAATAAGTGTAAGATTAGGGGTTTTTAGACTCGGGGTTCATGTTAGGGTGTTAGGTGCAGACATAAAATTAATTTCCCCATGGGAAACAATGGGGCTGCGTTAGAAGCTGAACGCCGCTTTTTTGCAGGTGTTAGGTTTTTTTTTCAGCCAGCTCAGCCCCATTGTTTCCTATAGGGAAATCGTGCACGAGCACGTTTTGCCATCTTACCGCTGACTTAAGCAGCGCTGGTATTACAGTGAGATGTAGAGCTAAATTTTGCTCAACGCTCACTTTTCTGAGGCTAACGCTGGCTTGAAGAAAACCTGTAATACCAACGTTGTCTTAAGTGAGCGGTAAGAAAAAAAGGCTTGTTAGCCCCGCACAGCTTTACCGACAAAAACTCGTAATCTAGCCGATTGTTAATTTAAAAGATGGTAAACTTCGATATCAGCATTAAGACCCTGTAGGTATATACAATCTATATAAAAAAATCCATTTGGCTTCAGCTTGTGGCAGTCTATTTTTATTTCATTTTTTTTAATATTTTTTCTGGGATCACGGAATACCACTTGATAAGGATTCATCACATTAAAAACCTACATTTGGACACATTGGACACTTTTTGAGGACATTTACAAAGAACAATTATATCCATTGGACATTATCTTTAGTACACTTTTATTCTTTGGACACTTATCTATAGCCACAGTACACTGGTTATCTATATCCTCACTAATCTGAGGACACTTACCTTTAGGAATCATCTATTCCCATCCATTGTTTTTATTCTATTTGTTTTTGTATTGTGTATAGGGTACCCTATTATATGTAATCTTCATATTAAATGCATTTTTTAACTTTATATTTCTAACATTAATTGTCTAGTATATATAGATACTTTAGCCTTTGGCACTCCCTCTTACTTTTCATATCTAATTTCTTTGAGTTTTTAGGGATCTCATTTTGGGAGCTTGTATCCTTTCTATGTTGGCGCTATATATAATCTAATTTCATCAGGCTCTGACCAATAGAAAGACGAGCTCAATCCAATTGGCTGATTGGATCAGCCAATAGGATGAAACTCAATCCTATTGGCTGATTGCAACAGCCAATATGATTTTTTTCCCCTTTAATTCCTATTGGCTGATCTATCAGCCAATTGGAATGTAAGGGATGCCATCTTGGATGACGTACCTTAAAGGGAAACTTCATTCTACGTTGACCATCAGAAGAAGAGGATGCTACGCGCCGGATGTCTTGAAGATGGACCCGCTCCACGCTGGATGGATGAAGATAGAAGATGCCATTTGGATGAAGACTTCTGCCCACTTGGATGAAGACTTCTGCTACCTGGGTGAGGACGGATGTCCGGTCTCCGAAAACTGTAAGTGGATCTCCAGGGTTAGTGTTAGGTTAGGGTTTATTGGGTGGGTTTTATTTTTAGCCTAAGGTTTGGGCAGTAAAAGAGCTAAATGCCCTTTTAAGGGCAATGCCCATCCAAATGCCCTTTTCAGGGCAATGGTTAGCTTAGGTTTATTTAGACAGTATTTGCAGTTTAGTGTTTTTATTTTGGGTGGGCTTTTTTATTTTGATAGGGCTATTAGATTATGAGTAATTTGTTTTTATTTTTGATGATTTCATTTTTTATTTTGTGTAATTTAGTGTTACATTTTTTTCGGTAATTTAGATAATTGTATTTAATTTATTTATTTTATTGTAATGTTAGGTTTTAGTGTGACTGAGGCAGGTTAGGTTTTATTTTACAGGTAAATTAGTATTTATTTTAACTAGGTAGCTAGTAAATAGTTAATAACTATTTACTATCTAGTATACCTAGTTAAAATAAATACAAACTTACTTGTGAAATAAAAATAAAACCTAAGATAGCTACAATATTATAAATATTAGTTATGTTGTAGCTAACTTAGGTTTTATTTTATAGGTAAGTATTTATTTTTAAACAGGAATTATTTAGGTAATAATTGTAAATTTTATTTAGATTTATATTAATTATATTTAAGTTAGGGTGTGTTAGGCTTAGGGTTACTTTAGGGTTAGGTTTTGGGGTTAATATATTTATGTAGTGATGTGGGAGGCTAGAGGTTTAATGGTTAATAGGTTTATTATAGCGGCGGTGTTGGCGGATTGCAGATTAGGGGTTATTTATTTTATTATAGTGGCAACGATGTCGGGAAGCAGCGGAATAGGGGTTAATAGTTTTTAAAGTGGTGGCGATATCGGGAGCAGCAGATTAGGGGTTAACAAATTTATTTTGGTGTTTGCGATGCGGGAGGGCCTCGGTTTAGGGATTAATAGGTAGTTTATGTGTGTTAGTGTACTTTTTAACACTTTAGTTATGAGTTTTATGCTACAGTTTTGTAACGTAAAACTCATAACTACTGACTTTAGATGGCGGTACGGATATTATATATTTATAGAGTGTACCGCTCACTTTTTGGCCTCCCAGGCAAACTTGTAATACCGGCGCTATAAAAAATGCCCATTGACAAAGGACTTTTTTTAAAGTGCGGTACTGACGTTGCGTGATGGCCAAATAGGTGTGCGGTACACCTATACCTATAAGACTTGTAATAGCGGCATTAGGGGAAAAGCAGCGTTATGAAGAATAACAATGCTTTTTCACTCATAACGCAAAACTCGTAATCTAGCTGAATGTGTTAGTATTTCTGATGCAGAATTGTGCAGGGATCTTTTTTAAGAGAGTGAGAGGTAGCACATTTGCCTCAGCACCACTATCCAGTTTAAAGTTAATGGGTGCACCATTGATTTGCACTTCAGAGAACCATGCAGAATGTTTTAATTCTTGTCTTACATCTTTCAATATTGCTCCTAAAAATAAAGTTTCAACTGTTTTTTACTCTATCACACTCCTGGCCCTGTGATTTACAGCATTTTGCAAAATGATTCCTTTTGGGACAAGTGTAACGAACACACCCAAATGCTAGGCATCTTTGAGGTGGGTGTACCCGCCACACCTAGGGCACACATTTCTTTTTTGCTCAGACCTTGCACTAGAGTGAGGTTTGTTCTTGCTGCCTCCAGTAGACTCTGCTTGGCTAGTGAGTGTAGGGTTGTTCTGTAAAGCATGAATAGTCTGGTATGAACTTGCTGGTGTGTTTGCAGCCATAACCTGAACCTGGGATTTAGTGCCTTACATATCTCCCCTGCCTTTTGTAGTGTGAGGTCAGCCTCTCTGAGCAAACATTTTTAAGTCTGGTATCAGTAACACTGAAAACTATTTTGTCTCTTAACATGTCATCAAATATTGTATTCTTATTCGTTCTTATTCAATAAGGGAAATATTAACTGTTGTGAATTGATGTGTGTAGAGGAGAACAAAGCTAAACTGCAGTAATAATTAGATGTGTGCTATGCTCATCTCTTCAATGGACTAACATTTAGTATTTTTATATATATTATTATAAATGTTTCACCTGACGCATAACTATTTATATTGTTTACTGGAAACTATATTCCTGAATGTCTATTTAAGTGTGACTTTGTGTATGTGCCATTGTGTGCGAGTGTTTTTGCGTGTGTGTATGTGTATTAGAGAGTCTTTGTGTGTATGTGCGGGACTTTGTGTGAGTGTATCTTTGAGTTTGTGTGTATCAGTTTTCTGTGGGAGTCTGTGTGAGTGTATGTCTGTGTGTTTTTTTCTCTGTGTGTTTCTGTGTTTTCTGTGGGTGTCTGTGTAAGTGTTTTTTCTGTGGGTATCTGTTGTGAGTGTGTGTATACAGTGTCTTTTAATTTTTTACAGAGAGTTTGACCTTATTGAAGAATAGTCAAATAATTTATGGAAGTAACCAACCCACCACTCAACCTTTAAATTAGTGTTTAAGCACTTCAGGGGCCTCCCTTTCAGCCACTGCATTCTGTGGGCATCATATAATTGGCATCTTGCTTGCTAAAAAGATTATCAGAACTCCATATTTGGCTTGTAATTCTCCTTATTTTGACCAAAATGTAGTCTAACTCATTACTTGCCCGGTCAGTGTAAAAAAGTGCTGAGTGTCTGTTTTCTGTGGGTGTGAAAGGGTGCTTCTGTGGTTGTCTGTGTGTGGGGGTCACTGTCTGTTTCTGTGGGTGGGTGTGAGTGTTTCTGTGTGAGTGTGTCTGAGTGTGTGTTTCTGGGTTTGCGAGTATTTCTGTTTATGTTCTTTACTACTTTTACAACATTTTCAAGTTTGAATACACTCAAATAAAGTGTGAACATATTTTAATCAGTTGGCCAAAAATTGCACAGGTCAAAGTGGGTGGAATCGATCAATGGTTTAGTAACGGAAGTAATGACTGCATGTAACACATTCAGAGTGATAATTAAACCCCACTGTATATAAGAAAAATAGGGCTATGATTTATGTTGGTAGTTTGTTACTTATCTCTTCATTTACTGACTTAATTATTCCCACTATGGCACTTCTGTATGGCAGAACACATTTTGGTTACAGTGACACCATATTTGCAAAGTTGACTGTTGCTTGGGATTCTTGCAGCACTTACACATTTGCCTGTATACATTGACACTTTTAAAAACTCTCTTTAAAACTCTCTTTATTGCTAAGCTGAAGGTCAAATAATAGAGTTCTTCACTTTCTTTCAAACTATGGTTTGTTATTATTGCCCCCTGGTCTTGTGCAACCAATTGCGTGAGAGCTGGGCTTGTCAATGAATCTGATTGGGATGATTTAACTCCATCAGCCTTGAGGCTTGAACAAGCATGAAACAATCGTTCCCTGAAGCTGCATCAAAAGCACTAACATTTTCCAATGCGGTTGCATTTGAGTGCAACACTTAACTCAACACGTATAATATGATCCATAATAGTCCACACTGCACTATACATTCAAAGTATAGGGCATACTAAAAAATGTTAGCTGCATTAATATTCTCTGCTAGTCTGCTAAACCTTTTTTTTACCATCTACTTGTAAGACCAGATTGTGCACTATTCCTTGTGCAACGTTGCAATAATAACAAACTTGTAATCTAGCAATAAATGTTTAAAAGCATTTAAAACTGTGACTTTATTAATGAAAAACTGCTTGAAAACTAGAGTATCTTTATCTTTTCTTCCTTGTGGTCAGTCAGGGCTTGCTGAAAAAGAGTTTGGCCACTGACATAAGCAATTGTCTAGTAAGCGGTTTGCTGCATTTTGAAAGACACCTAAAAAAAAATTTCTGGTATGTCTAGGGATCATTAATTTTTACACAAAATAATTTTATACTAAAGGCACACAAAATAACTGACTGTATAATTTTTACTATGCATATCTAAACATTTCTTTTCTTGCTGGACGCAAGTGCTGTTGAGTTGGAGCAAAAATCTGACTCATAAGATAGAAATGACGAGGAAAGGAAGCTTCTAGACATGTACAATTCGGTTTGGTTTACGAAATTCGGAAAATTCGGAGATTCAGATCGAACCGAATTTCCGAATTAAAATACTGCCGAATTTACCGAATAAATCCGAATTAGTTCGGATTTATTCAGTAAATTCGGATGGACATGGATTACACTAGTATTGTACAGTATATTAGGTTATATCACTCTGCTATGGGTTACACCTAATATACAGTACATAATACTGGTCTAATACACAGCACACATACCGAAATTCCGAATTTCCGAACCAAACCGAATCCAGACAAATTTTTTCAAATCTGAATGAATCCGAAACAAATTCATTCGAAGTTTTCCGAATTCAAATAGATCCGAAATGAAATTCGAAAAACCTCCGAATCGATCCGATACAAATTTTTCGATCATGCACATATCTAGAAGCTTCTAAAGTATTTTGAGAAGAACAGATGAACATGGCCTTGATGATCAATACATTGTCAGACCGAGAAATTGCCCTTCTGGCAATATATTGCAAAAAAAGTGAGCTGAACCTCTCTGTTTTGATTAGTAGCGATGTGTCTCTCATAGGAAATAATAGGGATTACAACTTCAGCAACAGTCCGCCCATATTGCCACTTATCTGCAATCTCAGTGTTATATTCAAAGTATGTTTAAACAAAAACCTTTTTCCACATTGTGGATTTTTCGACCATCAGGGCCTGAGTGAGTAGCGGATTGGCTGAGCTTGGAGGCGTTGGGGACTATAACTAAGGGGAGGAGTAGACATCTCCCAATCTACTTCAGTCAAAAACAAGCACCTATATGACACATACCCGGACACATTCTCTGATAATGTTCAATTTCATTTTACTTTATCTAATGAAAAAGTTGGCTCCCTAATCAGGGGTTGATTTTCTTATTTTTATTTTTTTCTTAATTGGCCAATAATATGACATAACAATACAATAGGGGTTGATTTTCTTTTTTAAATATTTTTATTTTTTTACAAGTGGAGAACAATTCTGAAAAATAACACAAGATAAAAGATCATAGTTCAAGAAGCGAAATAGACTTTCATGCACATTGATCATATAAAGACTATGGTTAATTGAACCATCTCCACCAATTAATGATAGTTTTCATAACAATGAACATTCTTACATGTCTTTAAGATAAAATAAAAATTAAAAAAAAGGGAGAGCCCCAGCCAATTCACTCCTACTCCCCAGCCTCCCACCCAGAACCAATGTATTAATTAAGTTCTTCTTTTTGTCTTTCTGTCTTCCCCTACTCTCATCTATAGCTCTATCCCTTCCATCCTAGCTCCTCTCTATCCTACAGTTGTGTTTTAATGTTGCTTGACATACTTTGTCCCCTTAAAAAGCTTCTCTATAGCATAAAACCCAAGATGGAGGGAATTCATTTAAAAGTACTAATTCTGCAAAGCAATTTGAACGCAAAAATGGACGTAAGATACGTTTTTGAATACCCAGTACGATTTTATTATGGGGAGCCATCCTAGAATAATTTTTTACATTTTTTTCTCAGTTGATAGCTGTATTTGAAAAGATTCAAAGACTACTTGAAGTTGAATCTCCTTAATGAATAATGAAAAACTCGGGGCGCAACTAGTCTTCCAATTCTTAAGTATAAGGTGTCTGGCTAGTAAAATAATAGTGTTGAGTATATTTGTCTGTAAGCGAGGATTATAGTTTTGTGTTTCAAAAAGCAAAATGTTCTCTAGAGAGACAGATACTCTATACTGCTTATTAATCCAAAAAAACAATTCTCTGCCAAAACTGAGATATTTTAGGGCACGACCAGAACATATCAATTAGATTTGCGCTAGGTTATGAACAGCATGGGCCGTTGAATGATTGAGAGGGGTACATTTTGTTAATTTTAGAAGAATATAAATAATATTTATTATTAAGTTTAATTTGTGATTCTTTCCAGCTTACTGAGACCAGACATTTAGCTAAGGATCTAAAACTTTGAATAATTCTGTCAAGATCTAGTGCAGGAAGGAGAGAAGTCCAGCTATTACAAATCTGATTAAGATGTATTAGGCTCTGTTTGGCCAACATCAAATAATACATACAGGTAAATGAGATGGAGACTTGTCCCGTTTCATATTTTTTAATACACTTTTTAACAACAGACCAAACTAAGAGCGAATCTAGATCCCATCTTTGGCTATTTATAAAGTGGCGTATCTGTAAATACGCAAAAAAATGAGTCCTAGATAGATTAAATTGATATTGTAAGTTTGCAAAGCTAAGGAAGTTTCTATTTTCAGAAAAGATTTGTTAACAAAATTTAAGATCTCCAGCCCAGCTCCTATAAATGTTTTGATAATTTCCCGGAACAAATTATGGATTGCTGATTATAGGTAAGAAATCAGAGAATCTATAATCAGTCTCTAATAAGGATCAGAATTTGTGCCAAGCTATAATACTATTTTTGATTCAAATTAAACAGTCAACATTTGCAGGTAGATTTTTGCTTGTAGAAACAAAAAATACTAGGGAGCGCTTAAATAAAGCTGAAGTGTATCCTAAACGGATAAGAGACCAACCATAAAAAATATACATAAATAAATATTCACTATTCAAACAAACAACTGCTGAAGATTAACCACAAGAGTAGAATTGACCGTGAATACAAATAAACCTAAAAAAAATATATATATCAAATCAATCAGATATTCAAAAGATCTTGTGCAAAAAAAAAAAAAAAAAGCACAATACTAAAAAAGAAGGTACCGGTTACATATAAAACAGTCACCTAGATTACAAGTTTTGCGTTAGAGGCTATGCGGTGCTAACGAGCAGTTTTCCCTCACCGCTCACTTACCTGCAGCGCTGGTATTACGAGTTTTCAGAAACCTGTTGTTAAAAGGCAAGAAGATCAAAATTTTGCTCATTACCGCACTCCAATACCAGCGCTGCTTAAGTCAGTGGTGAGCTGGTGTAACGTGCTCGTGCATGATTTCCCCATAGGAATCAACGGGGAGAGCCGGCTGAGAAAAAGTCTAACACCTGCAATAAAGCAACGTAAAACTCCTTAACGCAGCCCCATTGATTCCTATGGGGAAACAAAAGTTATGTCTACACCTAACACCCTAACATGAACCACGAGTCTAAACACCCCTAATCTTACACTTATTAACCCCTAATCTGCCGCCCCCTACATAGCTGACACCTCAATTATATTTATTAACCCCTAATCTACCACTCCGGACACCGCCGCCACCTACATTATACTTATGAACCCCTAATCTGCCGCCCCCAATGTCGCTGCCACTATATTAAAGTTATTAACCCCTAAATCTAAGTCTAACCCTAACACCCCCTAACTTAAATATAATTTAAATAAGTTTAAATAAAATGCCTATCATTAACTAAATTATTCCTATTTAAAACTAACGGCAAGTTTATATTTATTTTAACTAGGTAAAATAGTTATTAAATAGTTATTAACTATTTAATAACTACCTAGCTAAAATAAATACAAAAGTACCTGTAAAATAAAACCTAACCTAAGTTACAATAACACCTAACACTACACTATAATTAAATAAATTAACAACAATTTAAATCAATGAAATTAAATTAGCTAAAATACAAAAAAAAAACCTAAACACTAAATTAAAGAAAATAATAAAATAATAAACAAATTACAAAATATTTAAATTAATTACACCTAATCTAATAGCCCTAGCAAAATAAAAAAAGCCCCCCCAAATTAAAAAAAAAACCCTAGCCTAAACTAAACTACCAATAGCCCTTTAAAGGGGCTTTTGTGGGGCATTGCCCCAAAGTAATCAGCTCTTTTACCACCCACACAACCAACCCCTGAAATAAAATACTAACTAAAAAACCTAAGCTCCCCATTGCCCTGAAAAGGGCATTTGGATGGGCATTGCCCTTAAAAGGGCAGTTAGTTCTATTGCGGCCCAAAGTCCTTAACCTAAAAATAAAACCCACCCAATACACCCTTAAAAAAAACTAACACTAACCCCCTGAAGATCGACTTACCGGGAGAAGTCTTCATCCAAGCCGGGCCGAAGTCCTCAACGAAGCCGGGAAAAGTCTTCATCCAAAGCGGACGAAGTGGTTCTCCAGACCAGCAGATGTCTTCATCCAGATGGCATCTTCTATCTTCATCCATCCGGCGCGGAGCGGGTCCATCTTCAACACATCCGGCACGGAGCATCCTCTTCCAATGAAGCCTTCTTACTAAATGACGGTTCCTTTAAATTACATCATCCAAGATGGTGTCCCTTAGATTCCGATCGGCTGATAGAATTCTAGAAATCAGCCAATCGGAATTAAGGTTGAAAAAATCCTATTGGCTGATGCAATCAGCCAATAGGATTGAACTTCAATCCTATTGGCTGATCCAATCAGCCAATAGGATTGAGCTTGCATTCTATTGGCTGTTCCAATAGAATTCTATCAGCCAATCAGAATCTAAGGGACGCCATCTTGGATGACGTCACTTAAAGGAACCGTCATTTAGTAAGAAGACTTAGTTGGAAGAGGATGCTCCGCGCCGGATGTCTTGAAGATGGACCCGCTCCGCGCCGGATGGATGAAGATAGAAGATGCCGTCTGGATGAAGACTTCTGCACGTCTGGAGGACCACTTCTCCCGGCTTAGATGAAGACTTCTCCCAGCTTCGTTGAGGACTTCGGCCCGGCTTGGATAAAGACTTCTCCCGGTAAGTCGATCTTCAGGGGGTTAGTGTTAGGTTTTTGTAAGGGTGTATTGGGTGGGTTTTATTTTTAGGTTAGGGACTTTGGGCTCGCAAAAGAGCTAACTGCCCTATTAAGGGCAATGCCCACCCAAATGCCCTTTTCAGGGCAATGGGGAGCTTAGGTTTTTTTAGTTAGGGTTTTATTTGGGGGTTGGTTGTGTGGGTGATGGCTTTTACTGTTGGGGGGTTGTTTGTATTTTTTTTTCTGGTAAAAGAGCTGATTACTTTGGGGCAATGCACCACAAAAGGCCCTTTTAAGGACTATTGGTAGTTTAATTTAGGCTAGGTTTTTTTTATTTTGGGGGGGCTTTTTTTATTTTGATAGGGCTATTAGATTAGGTGTAATTAGTTTAAATATCTTATAATTTGTTTATTATTTTCTGTAATTTAGTGGGGTTTTTTTGTACTTTAGCTAATTTAATTTAATTGATTTAATTGTTGTTAATTTAGTTAATTTATTTAATTATAGTGTAGTGTTAGGTGTTACTGTAACTTAGGTTAGGTTTTATTTTACAGGTACTTTTGTATTTATTTTAGCTTGGTAGTTATTAAATAGGTAATAACTATTTAATAACTATTCTACCTAGTTAAAATAAATACAAACTTGCCTGTAAAATAAAAATAAACCCTAAGCAAGCTACAATGTAACTATTAGTTATATTGTAGCTAGCTTAGGGTTTATTTTATAGGTAAGTAATTAGTTTTAAATAAGAATCATTTAGTTAATGATAGGAATTTTATTTAGACTTATTTAAATTACCTGTATATTTAAGTTAGGGCGTGTCAGGGTTAGACTTAGATTTAGGGGTTAATAACTTTAATATAGTGGCAGCGACGTTGGGGGCGGCAGATTAGGGGTTAATAAATATAATGTAGGTGTCGGCGATGTTGGGGGCAGCAAATTAGGGGTTCATAAGTATAATGTAGGTGGCGGCGGTGTCCGGAGCGGCAGATTAGGGGTTAAAATTTTTATTATAGTGTTTGCGATGTGGGAGGGCCTCAGTTTAGAGGTTAACAGGTAGTTTATGGGTGTTCATGTACTTTTTAGCACTTTAGTTATGAGTTTTATGTTACAGCGGTACCATAAAACTCTTAACTACTGACTTTTAAATGCGTTAGGACTCTTGACGGGGTAGGGTGTACCGCTCACTTTTTGGCCTCCCAGGACAGAACTCGTAATACCGGCGCTATGGAAGTCCCATAGAAAAAAGACTTTACAATGTTTACGTAAGTCGTTTTGCAGTAAGGCCAAAGAAGTGTGCGGTGCCCCTAAACCTTCAAGACTCGTAGTAGCAGCGGGCGTAAAAAAGCAGCATTAGAACCTCTTAACTCTGCTTTTTCAGCCTAATGCACAACTCGTAATCTAGCCGAGTGTTATTTAATAATTGCAGTAACAAATTTAAACATATATAGCACCCTAATAGGTCAACCTAGTACAATATACAATAAATCTCAACGTTGTATAAAACAGATACAAAATTGATAAAAAGATGCAGATTGTGACAAACATATGAGTCAAAACAAAAATATATTGATACATTATGTAACTAGATTAAATATCTCTGTGCGTAGTTCGGCTATGAAATCAGTATGGGTAATCCCAAAAAGATCTGATGTTGAAAGAGTTCAGATATAAATCCTATTTGGAGCCCAGAAAATGGCTGAGTAGCTGTTCTTTGACTGTATCGTTAACAGCGTGAGACCTTGACAGCGTGAGGATCCTCCTATGGAGAGGGGAGTTCCTTTAAGTGTAATATCAAACAACGTAATAAAAAAACGATATCTGTACTCACAGTTCAAACTGTTATTAACGGCATCAGACACACAGTACTCCTGTCACACTATCAAGATGGAGTTCCCACAGAACATATGTATTTGGTGGCCCTAATGTCGGGCGGAATGTCCTCAATCAGATACTGAGGGCTACCTGTATCTGATTGATTTTATATTTTATTTTTAGGTTTATTTGTATTCACGGTCAATTCTACTCTTGCGGTTAATCTTTTGCAGTTGTTTGTTTAAATAGTGAATATTTATTTATATATATTTTTTATGGTTGGTCCCTTATCCGTTTATGATTTTTGTTTCTACTAGTGTCTCTTTCATAGGTCTTGCTGAGAGATCCCTATTTTCTAGTTGGAGTTTGTTGTATTACTTTTTTTGGCGCTGGTCACTTCCCCTTTCTTTGTCTCAGATTTTTGCTTGTACAATGTAAAAAGCCTTTAAAGAGAATGGGTATATAAGCTAACTTTCTATATCCTGTGAAGAAAAGATATTAGTATCTGCTATCCAGTCTAGTGTAATTTTGGCTAAAGATGCCAGATTATATCATCTTAGATTAGGAAGAGCTAGATCGGCTGTGTTTGACGAGACTGCATTAATTTGTTTAAAGAGATAGGTGATCTCTTTTGCCTCTATATAAATTGAGAGAACCAGGATTGAATCTTATGTATATCTGAACTTGTAATAATTAAAGGTAAGTTTTCTAAAAGGTACAGTAATCAAGGGAGGATAATGGTTGATTTTCTAATAGTGATTTTTTTATCGCATGCAATATAGCTTTTTATAAATTTATTTTTAAATTAAGTTGGAATAGACTGGGCAAGTAAAGACTTCCAATGTTTATTATTAATAAACAAAAGCTAATAATATAATATTTATTATCATTAACTTGGTACAGAAGCGCTATGTTAGTATCACAAATAGAACCACACCCGCTAGACAAGTGATGTACAAAAATAATCACCCTGCATAGTATTTTTAAAGGGACTTAAAAGTAAAAATTAAACTTTCATGATAAATACAGAGCATACAATTTTAAACAATTTCCCAATTTACTCCTATTATAAAATTTGATTTGTTCTCTTGATATAATTTGTTAAACAGCATACCTAGGTAAACTCAGAAGCAGTAAAGCACTACTGGGATCTAGCTGCTGATTGGTAGCTTCACGTGCACCCCATGTGTTCAGCTAGCTCCCAGTAGTGCATTGATACTTTTCTAGTAGCAGACTTACTCAACAGAGGGCCTTGGTGCAAAATTCTTTTGTGACCCCCCCCCCCAAAGGTAACTCAGTAGTAGCCAATAGTAATAATATAGCTGCTGCTCTGTATAATGAGTATAGATAGATGTACATGCAGTATAATGAGTATAGATAGATGTACATGCAACCTGCACTAATAAAAGGCTCCCTTACATTAGGATTGTAAGCATTCTGCACGCATCTATTGTATAGACTGAATGCAATGGACCACCCAAGTACTTGGATCCAGGTGGTTTACTCTTCAACAAAGGATACCAAGAAAACGAAGCAGAGTTAATAATAGAAGTAAATTGGAAAGTTGTTTAAAATTGCACATTTATTTCATCGGAATCATGAAAGTTTAATTTTGACTTTACTGTCCCTTTAATATATATAATAACTTCACCACAGAGTAACTTTGTTGGTGAAAATTTAGTGGCGTTGCAGTACAGGTGTTCTGCAAACAGAGAAACTATGTTTTGAGGGTAAAAAGTTTCGTATCCTTTCCTACTCTAAAGAAAAGAATGGGGACCCTAAGGGAAATGTTAAGACAAACATCTGGCTGCAAGCAGACCACCCCTGTTCTAGACCACTAATGAGCCCTAAAATAATTTAATAATGTTTTGTGTTGTGATATAAATGGTACAGTCAATGGCACAAAGTAGTGCTAGTGAGACAGAAATATTGTACTTTTCCATAATAATGAGCAGTTTTGTTTCATTGAGCTACATCAGATTAAGTGCTATTGCCAAAAGTCACTTTAAATGAAATAGTATTGATATTCAATCAACTGTTTGTGACAGGTCAAAAGATTATTTAGCACACGTGTGCACAGAATTCTGCCTCCAGTCATATCCAGTTAACAGTTTACAGCTTTTTGGTATTGAATAATTTTTAATGCATAAAAAAGTTTCAGAATTTATTTTCCTTTGTTATTTCAGCAGAATTCCCATTGATATGGAGACACCATGCCAGCTCAGTAATACTTACAAAGAATAATAGGGTATTATGGCAGTAACTTTACATGCCCACTGAATTTTTATGACATCTATTATTTCTTTATAGGATACTTTTTTATGTATCAGTTCCATAAGACAGTTAGACAACTGATTCCAAAATATTAAAGGGACAGTCTACTTGAAAATGTGTATTAATTAAAAAGATAGATAATCCCTTTATTACCTATTTCCCAGTTATGCATAACCAGCACTGTTATATTAAAGGGATAGGAAAGTCAAAATTAAACTTGCATAATTCATTTTAAGACACTTTTAAATTCACTTCTATTTTCAAATGCGCTTCGTTCTCTTGTTATTCCATGTTGAAAAAGAATACTCACATGCACACATTTGTCTCTTGTGATTGGCTAACTAGATGTGTTCAGTTAGCTGCCAGGAGTGCAATGCTGTTCCTTCAGCAAAGGATAACAAGAGAATGAAGCAAATTTGATAATAGAAGTTGTTTGAAATTGTATGTTCTGTCCAAATAATGAAAGAAAAACATAATTTATGTAAGAATTTACCTGATAAATTAATTTCTTTCATATTGGCAAGAGTCCATGAGCTAGTGACGTATGGGATATACATTCCTACCAGGAGGGGCAAAGTTTCCCAAACCTCAAACTGCCTATAAATACACCCCTCATCACACCCACAATTCAGTTTAACGAATAGCCAAGAAGTGGGGTGATAAAGAAAGGAGTAAAAAGCATCAACAAAGGAATTTGGAAATAATTGTGCTTTATACAAAAAAATCATAACCACCATAAAAAGGGTGGGCCTCATGGACTCTTGCCAATATGAAAGAAATGAATTTATCAGGTAAGTTCTTACATAAATTATGTTTCCTTTCATGTAATTGGCAAGAGTCCATGAGCTAGTGACGTATGGGATATCAATACCCAAGATGTGGATCTCCACTCAAGAGTTACTAGAGAGGGAGGGATAAACAAAACCCACAAAACTCGAGAAAATATCATTTTTAATTTGTGGATTTTGAACATTTCTAATATTGTTTCCAGTTCATATGTATAAAAAACTAACATAATTGTTCAGATTTTAACATTTTCAGACATCACACAAACATCACTCAGCAACAATCATTAAAGGGACATAGTGCCAAAAGCAAATGCTCCGATTACACCATTGCTTGCATATATAGCAACTACTGCTAAAGGGTTAAACACATATATCTAAAATCCACTCCAGAGCAGCAATGCACTACTGAGACCTAGATTAACACATTTGGTGGGTCAATAACAAGAGATAAGTGTGTTGTGCAGCCACTAATCACAAGCTAGCTCCTACTAGTGCATGGTTTTCAACAAAGAAAACTAAGAGAAAAAAAGGAAATTTGATAACAGAAGTAAATGAATGTTTCTTAATATTGCATTCATGTACATTTAAAACGGCAATACAACTTCTTTGAACATTGAACTACTGTAGCCTTAGATTCTTTTTCAAAACTACCAGCAGAGCATAATCCTACAGACAATACTAAACATCAATATTGTTTACACATAAACTATAAAATGCTAGGGCTGACATAATACAGCTATGGGGTCACATAAAGACTGCTAAAGGTATGTTTGCAAAAAGAAACCATAAATCAAGGGTAATAGAATTAGCAGACATAAATGTAATTGATGCTTTTCTGACTCCTCCCATTTTTCTAAAGAATTATTTTGTAGGTTATGTTCATTTCTCTGTATTTGAAGATGTTGCTTAGCAACAGATTTCTCAGCCTTAAAAATGTGGACTATTGCCCTATGTGCATGCAAGCAGAAACGATTCTTACTCTAACACTAGCTGCAGGTTTTCATAAAGAAACATTAAAGAGGCTAAGCAGAAGGAAAAATAATTTAACTGTACAGTATGTAATGGGTAGTGTTACAGTAGAATTTCAGCAGAATTTCCATTGATATGGAGACACCATGCCAGCTTAGTAATACTTACAAAGAATAATAGGGTATTATGGCAGTAAGTTTACATGCCCACTGAATTTTTATGACATCTATTATTTCTTTATAGGATACTTTTTATGTATCAGTTCCACAAGGCAGTTAGACAACTGATTCCAAAATATTAAAGGGACAGTCTACTTGAAAATGTGTATTAATTAAAAAGATAGATAATCCCTTTATTAACTATTTCCCAGTTTTGCATAACCAGCACTGTTATATTAAAGGGATAGGAAAGTCAAAATTAAACTTGCATAATTCATTTTAAGACACTTTTAAATTCACTTCTATTTTCCAATGTGCTTCGTTCTCTTGTTATTCCTTATTGAAAAAGAATACTCACATGCACACATTTGTCTCCTGTGATTGGCTAACTAGATGTGTTCAGTTAGCTGCCAGGAGTGCAATGCTGTTCCTTCAGCAAAGAATAACAAGATAATGAAGCAAATTTGATAATAGAAGTTGTTTGAAATTGTATGTTCTATCCAAATAATGAAAGAAAAACATAATTTATGTAAGAATTTACCTGATAAATGAATTTCTTTCATATTAGCAAGAGTCCATGAGCTAGTGACGTATGGGATATACAATCCTACCAGGAGGGGCAAAGTTTACCAAACCTCAAAATGCCTATAAATACACCATTCACCACACCCACAATTCAGTTTAACGAATAGCCAAGAAGTGGGATGATAAAGAAAGGAGTAAAACGCATCAACAAAGGAATTTGGAAATAATTGTGCTTTATACAAAAAAATCATAACCACCATAAAAAGGGTGGGCCTCATGGACTCTTGCCAATATGAAAAAAATGAATTTATCAGGTAAATTCTTACATAAATTATGTTTTCTTTCATGTAATTGGCAAGAGTCCATGAGCTAGTGACGTATGGGATATCAATACCCAAGATGTGGAACTCCACTCAAGAGTCACTAGAGAGGGAAGGATAAAAATAAATAACAGCCATTTCACGCTGAAAAAATAATCCACAACCCAAAATATAAATTATTCTCATAATGAAAAGAAAAACTTAAAACATCAGCAGAAGATTAAAACTGAAACAGCTGCCTGAAGAACTTTTCTACCAAAAACTGCTTCTGAAGAAGCAAATACATCAAAATGGTAGAACTTAGTAAAAGTATGCAAAAAAGACCAAGTTGCTGCTTTGCAAATCTGATCAACTGAAGCTTCATTCTTAAAAGCCCACGAAGTGGAGACTGATCTAGTAGAATGAGCTGTAATTCTCTGAGGCGGGGCCTGACTCGACTCCAAATAAGCTTGATGAATCAAAAGCTTTAACCAAGAAGCCAAGGAAATAGCAGAGGCCTTCTAACCTTTCCTAGGACCAGAAAATATAACAAATAGACTAGAAGTCTTCCTGAAATTTTTAGTAGCTTCAACATAATATTTCAAAGCTCTTACCACATCCAAAGAATGTAAGGATATTTCCAAAGAATTCTTAGGATTAGGACACAAGGAAGGGACAATAATTTCTCTACTAATGTTGTTAGAATTCACAACTTTAGGCAAAAATGTAAATGAAGTCCGCAAAACCGCCTTATCCTGATGAAAAATCAGAAAAGGAGATTCACAAGAAAGAGCAGATAGCTCAGAAACTCTTCTAGCAGAAGAGATGGCCAAAAGGAACAACACTTTCCAAGAAAGTAGTTTAATGTCCAAAAAATGCATAGGCTCAAACGGAGGGGCCTGTAATGCCTTTAAAGAGGAGAAATTGATTTAATGACGGGCTTAATACGAACTAAAGCCTGTACAAAACAGTGAATATCAGGAAGTTTAGCAATCTTTTTGTGAAATAAAACAGAAAGGGCAGAGATTTGTCCCTTCAAGGAACTTGCAGACAAACCCTTATCCAAACCATCCCGAAGAAACTGTAGAATTCTAGGAATTCTAAAAGAATGCCAAGAGAATTTATGAGAAGAACACCAGGAAATGTAGATCTTCCAAACTCGGTAATAAATCTTTCTAGAGACAGATTTACAAGCTTGTAACATAGTATTAATCACTGAGTCAGAGAAACCTCTATGACTTAGCACTAAGCGTTCAATTTCCATACCTTCAAATTTAATGATTTGAGATCCTAATGGAAAAATGGACCTTGAGACAGAAGTTCCGGCCTTATGGGAAGTGGCCAAGGTTGGCAACTGGACATCTGAACAAGATCCGCATACCAAAACCTGTGTGGCCATGCTGGAGCCACCAGCAACACAAACGATTGTTCCATGATGATTTTGGATATCACTCTTGGAAGAAGAACTAGAGGCGGGAAAATGTAAGCAGGATGATAACACCAAGGAAGTGTCAGCGCATCCACTGCTTCCGCCTGAACATCCCTGGACCTGGACAGGTATCTGGGAAGTTTCTTGTTTAGATGAGAGGCCATGAGATCTATCTCTGGAAGACTCCACATCTGAACAATCTGAGAAAACACATCTGGATGGAGAGACCACTCCCTTGGATGTAAAGTCTGACGGCTGAGATAATCTGCCCCCCAATTGTCTACACCTGCGATATGCACCCCAGAGATTAGAAAGGAGCTGGATTCCGCCAAAGCAAGTATCCAAGATACTTCTTTCATTGCTTGGGGACTGTGAGTCCCACCCTGATGATTGACATATGCCACAGTTGTGATATTGTCTGTCTGAAAGCAAATGAATGGTTCTCTCTCTAACAGAGGCCAAAACTGAAGAGCTCTGAGAATTGCACGGAGTTCTAAAATATTGATTGGTAATCTCGCCTCTTGAGATTTCCAAACCCCTTGTGCTGTCAGAGATCCCCAAACAGCTCCCCAACCTGAAAGACTTGCGTCTGTAGTGATCACAGTCCAGGTTGGCCGAACAATGGAAGCCCCTTGAACTAAACGCTGGTGATTTAACCACCACGTCAGAGTATCAAACATTGGGATTTAATGATATTAACTGTGATATCTTTGTATAATCCCTGCACCATTGATTCAGCATACAAAGCTGGAGAGGTCTCATGTGAAAACGAGCAAAAGGAATCGCGTCCGATGCTGCAGTCATGAGGCTTAAAACTTCCATGCACATAGCCACTGAAGGGAATGACTGAGACTGAAGGTGCCGACAGGCTGCAACCAATTTCAAACGTCTCTTGTCTGTTAGAGACAGAGTCATGGACACTGAATCTATCTGGAAACCTAAAAATGTGACCCTTGTCTGAGGAATCAAGAGACATTTTTGTAAATTGATCCTCCAACCATGTTCTTGAAGAAACAACACTAGTTAATGCGTGTGAGATTCTGCAGAACGTAAAGACTGAGCTAGTACCAAGATATCGTCCAAATAAGGAAACACCAAAATACCCTGCACTCTGATTACAGAGAGTAGGGCACCTAGAACCTTTGAAAAGATTCTTGGAGCTGTTGCTAGGCCAAATGGAAGAGCAACAAATTGGTAATGTTTGTCTAGAAAAGAGAATCTCAGGAACTAATAATGTTCTGGATGAATCGGAATATGAAGGTATGCATCCTGCAAGTCTATTATAGACATATAATGTCCTTGCTTAACAAAAGGCAGAATAGTCCTTATAATCACCATCTTGAAAGTTGGTACTCTTACATAACGATTCAAAATTTTCAGATCCAGAACTGGTCTGAATGAATTTTCCTTCTTTGGGACAATGAATAGATTTGAATAAAACCCCAGACCTTGTTCCTGAAAAGGAACCGGCATGATTACCCCTGAAGACTCCAGGTCTGAAACACACTTCAGGAAAGCCTGAGCTTTTACTGGATTTGCTGGGATACGTGAGAGAAAAAATCTTCTCACAGGAGGTCTTACTCTGAATCCTATTCAATACCCTTGAGAGACAATGCTCTGAATCCATTGATTTTGGACAGAATTTTCCAAAAATCCTTGAAAAACCTTAATCTGCCCCCTACCAGCTGAGCTGGAATGAGGGCCGCACCTTCATGCGGACTTAAGGGCTGACTTTGGTTTTTTAAAAGGCTTGGATTTATTCCAATTTGAGGAAGGCTTCCAATTGGAAACAGATTCCTTGGGGGAAGGATTAGATTTGTGTTCCTTATTTTGACGAAAGGAACGAAAACGGTTAGAAGCCTTAGATTTACCCTTAGGTTTTTTATCCTGAGGCAGAAAACCCCCTTTCCTCCAGTAACAGTGGAAATAATAGAATCCAACTGAGAACCAAATAAATTACCTTGGAATGAAAGAGATTATAATCTAGACTTAGATGTCATATCAGCATTCCAAGATTTAAGCCACAAAGCTCATCTAGCTAAAATAGCTAAAGACAGGGATCTAACATCAATTTTGATATTATCAAAAATGGCATCACAAATAAAATGATTAGCATGTTGCAGTAAACGAACAATGCTAGATATGTCAGAATCCAATTCTTGTTGCGCTACATTCTCCAACCAAAAAAGTTGATGCAGCCGCAACATCAGCCAAAGAAATTGCAGGCCTGAGAAGATGACCTGAATATAAATAGGCTTTCCTTAGATAGGATTCAAGTTTCCTATCTAAAGGATCTTTAAAAGAAGTACTGTCTTCCATAGGAATAGTGGTACGTTTAGCAAGAGTAGAAATAGCCCCATCAACTTTGGGGATCTTTTCCCAAAACTCTATAGAAATTGCTGGTAAAGGATACAATTTTTTAAACCTTGAAGAAGGAATAAAAGGAGTACCTGGCTTATTCCATTCCTTAGAAATCATATCAGAAATAGCATCAGGAATAGGAAAAACCTCTGGAGTAACCACAAGAGGTTTAAAAACAGCATTTAAACGCTTACAAGTCTTAATGTCAAGAGGACTAGCTTCCTCGATATCCAAAGTAATTAACACTTCTTTTAACAAAGAACGAATATACTCTATTTTAAACAAATAAGTAGATTTGTCAGTGTCAATATCAGAGGAGGGATCTTCTGAATCAGATAGATCCTCATCAGAGGAGGATAAATCATTATGTTGTCAGTCAATTGAAATTTCATCAACTTTATGAGAAGTTTTAAAAGACCATTTACGTTTATTAGAAGGCGGAAATGCAGACAAAGCCTTCTGAATAGAATCAGTAACAAATTCTTTAAAATTCATAGGTATATCATGTAGATTAGAAGTTGAAGGAACTGCAACTAGCAATGTACTATTACTGATGGATAACTTCTCTGCATGTAAAAGTTTATCATGACAACTATTATAAATGGCATTCGAAGATATAATTTCCACAATCTTACAACAAATGCACTTTGGTAGAACCGATGTCAGACAGCAACATTCCAACAGATACTTCTGAGACAGGATTAGATTGAGAAAATCTTGCAAAATGTAAAAGAAAAAACAACATATAAAGCAAAATTATCAATTTCCTTATATGACAGTTTAAGGAATGGGAAAAATGCAAACAGAATAGCCCTCTGACATAGAGAAAGGCAAGAGGCAAACAGCAATGGGGTATAAAACTAATGAAAAATTTGGCACCAAGTATGACGCACAACGTGAGAAAATTTTTTGGCGCCAACAATATCCAGAAATGACACACTTGCGTCACTAACGACGCAACCGTGTGTAAGACTTCCGCGTCAACTACGACACCGGAAGTGATGAACTTGTCAACGGACGTACTTTTCGTGCCAAAAAATTCTCACACCAAGAATGACGCAATAAAGTCTAGCATTTGGCGCACCCGCGGGCCTAATGGTGCCCGCAATTTTGAAAGAATAAAAAGTAGTCAATTTGAAAAAAAACTAAACCACAGGTAAGAAAGAAAAAAAATATTTCTTAATATGTTTTATTTCCCAAAATATGAAACTGACAGTCTGCACAAGGAAATACATGAACCTGACTCATGGCAAATATAAGTACAATACATATATTTAGAACTTTATATAAATGCATAAAGTGCCAGACTATAGCTGGGGTGTCTTAAGTAATAAAAAACATACTTACCGAAAGACACCCATCCACATATAGCAGATAGCCAAACCAGTACTGCAACAGTTATCATTAGAGGTAATGGTATATGAGAGTATATCGTCGATCTGAAAAGGGAGGTTGGAGATGAATCTCTACGACCGATAACAGAGAACCTATGAAATAGACCCCTGTTAGGGAAATCATTGCATTCAATAGGTGATACTCCCTTCACATCTCTCTGACATTCGCTGTACTCTGAGAGGAATCGGGCTTCAAAATGCTGAGAAGCGCATATCAACGTAGAAATCTTAGCACAAACTTACTTCACCCCCTCCATAGGAGGCAAAGTTTGTAAAACTGAATTGTGGGTGTGGTGAGGGGTGTATTTATAGGCATTTTGAGGTTTGGGAAACTTTGCCCCTCCTGGTAGGATTGTATATCCCATACATCACTAGCTCATGGACTCTTGCTAATTACATGAAAGAAATGTTGTGTTTTTTTGTCACTTTAAAGGGATATGAAACCTAAACTGTTTTTTTCATGGTTCAGACAAGGCATGTGATGTTAAACAACTTTCTAATTTACTTCTATTATTAAATTATCTTTGTTCTATTGGTATCTTTTGCTGAAAAGCAGGGATGTATATAATATATAATGCACTTTTTTTCCTCTGTGATTACTTTGTATCTAAGCCTCTGCATACTTCTCCCTTATCTCAATTCCTTTGACAGACATGCATTTTAGCCAATCAGTGCTGACTCATAAATAACTCCTCGGGACTGAGTACAATATTATCTATATTGCACACATGAACTAGCGATGTCTAACTTTGAAAAACTGTCACAATGCACTGAGATAAGAGACGGCCTTCAAGGGCTTAGAAACTAGCATTTGAGACTACCTAGGTTTAGCTTTCAATAAATAATACCAAGAGAACATAGCAAATTTGATGATAAAAGTAAATTGGAAAACGCGCTGTGTCCAGAGCCACTGAAAATCCCACACAGTACCCTCTCACCTTCTTTCTTCTTCTTTCTACCTCTCCTCTCTCCCACTCACCCCTCCTCTCCAATCCTCCCCCACCCCACGCTGTTCCCCAGAAGGCTGGTTTCTTTGTAATGTTGTGAGTTCATTTCACTTTGAGTTTTCACGTTATTTCTTACTAGGATATATAAAATGACCATCAAGGACATTGCTTATATCTGATTGTAAACATGGAATCTGCTACCACTGGTATGTACTTGAATTATACTGCCTACTTTCATTGTAACCTTGATATTCATTTTTTCAATAAACATAAATATAATAATAATAAAGTAAATTGGAAAGTTGTTTAAAATTGCATGCCCTATCTGAGTCATGAAGGTCTAATTGTGACCAGCTGTCCATTAAAAAACAAAAACAAAAAGCCAATCTAACTATACAACCAGAAGAAAATAATTTATATACTTTATTTCAGAGGTTCTTAAACTATTTTCACATGTGACTCCTTTTTAAATTGGAAATTTTTCATGACCCTCAATATTATAATATAGTCCAAAACAACTCCTTATCAGACGGGTATAATATGTATAAACACCACACAAGTGAGGGGATTAAATTCAACTTTTCTGGCCATTGGTAATTACTAATGGTTAAACTCACTGTCTAACTCTATGTACCTTCCATGTAGGCTCCTTCCCCGAAAGATGATGAGCAATGCCCATGCACTCTACACATGTTTGGCCTTTGAAATTTTGGGCTAAGTGACTAAATTGTACAAGCACATTTGAAGAGGTACAAAATTAGCTAAGTGCCTACCTCATATTAAGCAAAATACAGAAGCAAGTTACTCACTCGTACACATAAACACACACACTTACTCATACATACACACACATATATACACACTCACAACATGCACACATATACACACACTCATACATATACATAATTACACATACATACGCACTCACAACACACATATACATTCACACACTCACTCATATACACACACACTCACTAATACACACACTCACTCATACACACTCACTCATACATACACACACACACATATTTACATGCAGCCAGGGATTCCCATGCCATTAGTACAGATCATTTTTTCTGCATTACTCTTCCATTATGAACAAGTTTGTTTGAAGAATTGAAGACAATTAGCCAAACAAAATATATATTTGAAGAACAAGTGGGGGATAAAAGCAACCTCCTATTCCTTTCTCCCTAACTTCTTTATTGCTGAAACTGAAATTTAGTCTACCATTGTACCAGGGGCCCCTCCTACTCTCCTGTCTCCCTGTGTACAGTACATTATCAAATCTTGTAGGGAACCCTGAAAATGTTTATTCGACCCCCAGAGGTTGAGATTTAATTTGACTTTTTATGCATGGATTATTGAAAATGTTTATTTGGAAATAAAACTAATTTTTAAACCCTCTAAACAAATGACATTTACTGACTCTATTGATAATGACATATAAGAAACTACAATCATCTGTAAATTTAGCATTACAATATATTACACATGAATATGACAATAAACTAAATGAAGATGAGAATTCAAATTCTGCTTTGGGGGGCGGAGCTAGCTCTGGAACTGAACGGCCGCACATCACAGCAGCTCCGGCTATATTATATAGAATATTTTTTTATTTTAGTTTTATGGCCATTCAGACTCCTGAACTTTGCCAGCATCGATAATCCAGAGGCTCTGGAGACCTAAATACCAGATTTAAATGAGCAGAATAACTCCCGGACAAACTGACCCGGTTTTTCCGTCACCAATCTCACCTCTCAGCTTTTCTAAAAACCAGTCATTTTCCTGCCCAGAGAAGGCGGACAGGGTTATGGAGCAGCAATCTTTAGACCGCTGCTTCATAACTGCTTTTTCTGGCGAGCCTGCAGGCTCGCCAGAAACACGGGCCCTCAAACATCATTCGGAGCTTAATAAATGGGCCTCTATATGTTATGCTGGATAGCTTCATATGATAAATAAAGTGAAATCTTACAATGTAGTTCTAAACATTAATGCTATCTATTTGATAACAGTGCTCATCAAGGGACCATGATTGGTACTCTCTCATATTTTTCTATATGGGCTCTCATCTTAGACACTTTTCATTTGTCTCCGACAGAGATGACCCTAGTCCTCACATTAAAGGCCCCCTCCCCCACTTTTAACTCAGAGTGGCTCTTGTCCGCTGATTACCCCACCTACAACCACTAAGGTCCAAAAGTGGTCATACAAATGCCAATTTCCCTCGCCATTCCTCATTAGACTTCTCAGGTCCAAAAGTGACCCCCCCAAGTAAAGTAGGGAATCTTAACTAGTACATAAAAATGAGGTTTCATTTCTAGCTACTTGTATTCTATTACCATTATCATATACTACCACTTATTATATATACGTATACTGTAACACTAGTTCATGATATATAATACTTTTTTTTCGAAGTCCAAAAGTGACCGTATTTATCATTTTAGTTCCTTTCTAAATAATTTATCTCTCATTGGGTCCATAAGTGACCCAGCTAGTAGTTAAAGGGACTCACAAATAATTAAAAAGAAGCACAAACTCCTTAGGTTCAGTATACCTACTATTGTTCTGACTTGCTTTTTTGTACAGTAATTATAAGTATGTAAAAGACATGTAACACTTATATATGTGGTAGTTCCACTTACATTGTTTTGAATGTAATTGTAATATCATATGTGTACATAGATGTTTGTTAAGTTTTTGCTGTTATTGTTTCCGATAACCTCAATTAAAAATTATTTTAAAAAAAATAAAAAAATCTGACTATGCGAGAGACTAACATCAAGATATAAAGTGAAGATAATTATATTACAAATGGTAAAATCATATCAGATAATTTCCAATTTTAATTGGTTAGTTCGAAACCTGAAATTAGCAGTGTACAGACTTTTACAATATCTGGTTATGTAACTTATACATTTGTTCTTTGTTTTTTGGACTTTTAAAATGTCAGGATAATATCTAAAATTAATATATATTTGAATGAACCTACATTTTTTAATCAAAGGGAAATTCTACCAGATGTTCAAAAAAGGGGGATAGAAAATTAATCAAATATACAGATATTTCTATATCTTTTCTCATATCCCTAAACAGTAATCAACAAGAATACATTTAAGCCTATAAGAGGGATTAATGAAATCAAGCTCCCCCTTTAGACTATAAAAGTGATCTCTCCTGATTGAACCCCTATTTTTAGTGATAGGACATGAGACACGAAGAATGAGCAACAAAGAGACATGGGGGCCAATTTATCAACAGTCAATCGGCCCTAATGCATCTGTTTCCGCGTAAGCCTTCAGGCTCGCAGGAAACAGGAGTTAAGAAGAAGCGGTCTTAAGACCGCTGCTCCTTAACTCATACACCTCTTCTGAGGCGGCGGACAGCAATCCGCCCAATCGTGTACGATCGGGTTGATTGACATCCCCTGCTAGCTGCCAATTGGCCATGAATCTGCAGGGGGCGACATTGCACAAGCAGTTCACCATATGCTGTCGGCATTCAGCGATGTCTGGCGAACATGATAAATAAATGATTGATAAATCGTCCCCAAGGTATTTTTTGCACCAGCACTACCTTTCCTAAGTCCTTAATGAATGACAAAGGGTCTGTAAGAGATCTGAAACCCAAATAAAAATATCCAACTAGAGCCAAAGTAAACAAATTTACCCTGGGTAGCAGTTGAATCTTCAGAAAAAGAGGAGAGAACAATGCCCTGAGACATAAGAAACTCTGACACTGTACAAAGAAAAACTTTATCCTTGTGAATCACTGATATGGTTCCTCAATGGGCAATGCTTGGAGCTCTGACACTCTTCTAGCAAATGTAATGTACACAAAAAATAAATGTTTTTTTAACATTAGATTCCACAGAGAGGTTCATAAAATGCATCCAAAACCAGAACATCCCAAGGAAAAGCATGGTGCCAGACTTTCAGATGGTTATCAGCCAATGTGTAGATGGCTCCTAACCTCACTTAATACCAGAAATAGTTGAGATTGCCAAAACCTATAGCTTCAGTGAGCTTGGGCTTTAAACCTCTGATAAACCCACCATATAGAAACTGAAGAAGATCGCCTATTATCACCTATTACTATGTATATCTTATATGGAAAAATTACATTGAGACATTCAAGTGGAAAAGGTGTGCCAAACTTTGTAGTATATGCTAAAAGTAGAGATATTCCTGGTATGAAGCAAAGTAGTAATTACTTTATCTATAATATTCAACCTTTGTAAGCATGACTGCACAACACCTAGGCCATGAGCTGGGACTTGCGTAGATTCAGATGGAACAAAGGACTTTTATGCAGCATCTATGGAAACACTGGCATTGTCCATGGATGCTACAATTCTAATTTGTTCAGTAAACTAACGTCTTCTCATCCTGAACAACATTATGGCAATCACCTTGAGATTTTCTTGCTGAATCATGTGAAGCAAATAAATTATCAGGGTAATAGCTCGGAACACCTAGACAAAACTGACATATCATTGTGATCCTCCTGAAAAATATTGGCACTTTACAGTACGCACTGGTTACCATGAGGTCTTCTTGTAGAATACTCCAATGCTAGCTGGTTAAAAAATGAAATACATTGTTGCAATTATGTGTGATGTTTCTGATTCATGTTGCATCCCTGGCTGAAGAATTGCTGTTAGAGAAATTAAATGAGCTTAAGCTCAAGAGAAAATCAGTGCTTGGCAGATTAACCACTGCTAGAGAAATGAGATGATCTTGATCCCAGGAAAAAATCAGTGCCACTTATCAGCTTTCTTCCCATTCAGCTTTCCTTCCCATGCTCCATGTATAACGTGGTCAAAATGTTGGAGATAACTCTTACAGATTTTCCCTTTAGTAAGCTGCACAAAGGGCTCGATTTATCAACACTATTCTCCTACATTTGGCCTATAATTCCTCTGTCAAATTAATTCTCATATGCATCAATTAAAAATGAGTCTAAAATCAAATTCTACTCTAATATTCTCCTACTCAGTTCTAGTTCTCCTAGGTACACTGCTGTGCCAAAAAGGGTTAAAATAGGTTACTATTGTCCGCTTGAATAATTCGCCTAGCTACTTATTTATAATTATTTTGTGCCTGATGAGAACGCAAAGTTCTCCTACAAATTCATGCACAGGTGTTCTCCTTAAGTTCTGTGGCGAGCAGTGCACTTACAACAAAACCGAATGGCTAATTAGCATAGCCTATAGTTGCGCGTTACGTATCGTGTAAGTAACCAGTACAACAAACACGATCAGCTGCTCCTCCCATAGTCTCTGGCGATCGTGTGTATATATATATATATATATATATATATATTTATATATATGGATATATATTTATATATATATATATATATATATATATATGGATATATATTTGTATATATATATATATATATATATATATAGATAGATAGATAGATAGATAGATAGATAGATAGATAGATAGATGTCTATATAAATAGAGATTTATAATTTATATATATGTATATGTGTGTGTGTATATACTTATATATATATATATATATATATATATAAATATATATACAGATATAGATATGTATGTATATATATATATATACATATATATAACATATATAGATATAGATATTGAGATATATATATATATATATATATGAACAGATATACATATATATTTTGAACAATATTTTTATATATATTAAGGGAGAGATTATGTATATATTAATATTTAATTGCGCATTTGGCCAAACGTTTGAAGCCCAGGACCACTTCAAGGTCTCTTCCTCTCTGGGTCCCTAAATTAAATACAATACCTAACAAATAATGCTTAGGTATTGATATACTATTTTTTGTACATCAATAACAAGATCTAATTTAAAATTATAGCGATGTGTACATTTTTACAACAATAATGGAAGATTTTGTTGCATCTGGCCAAATGTTGGTATGAAGGTGTTTGAGGAATAGAGATATAAAACAAAACAAAAAAATATTGACAAATGTATGTATGTATATATATATATATATAGATATATATATATATATATATAAAGGATTTTGAAATATATATAACAATAGAAAGAATGATCTATACAGACATATATAGAAACCGTAGAAATGGACAGATATTCATATTAAAATAGAGATAGAGAGTCATAGAAAGAAACATAAAAAGAATTATATACATACGGCTAGATTTAGAGTTTTGCGTTAGCCGTCAAAAACAGCGTTAAGGGGTCCTAACGCTGCTTTTGGCCAGCCGCTGGTATTTAGAGTCAGGCAGGAAAGGGTCTAGCGCTCACTTCCCTACCGCGAATCCAGGCTACCGCAGATCCCCTTACACCAATTGCGTATCCTATATTTTCTATGGGATATGCCTAACGCTGGTATTTGGAGTCTTGGGAGAAGTGAGCGGTAGAGCCTTTACCGACAAGACTCCTAACGCCAAAAAAAGTCAGTAGTTAAGAGCTTTATTGGCTAACGCCGGAATATAAAGCTCTTAACTACTGTGCTCTAAAGTACACTAACACCCATAAACTACCTATGTACCCCTAAACCGAGGCCCCCCCACATCGCCGCCACTCTAATAATTTTTTTAACCCCTAATCTGCCGACTGGACATCGCCGCCACCTACGTTATACTTATGAACCCCTAATCTGCTGCCCCTAACATCGCCGACCCCTATATTATATTTATTAACCCCTAATCTGCCCCCCCCCACGTCGCTGCTACCTAACTACACTTATTAACCCCTAATCTGCCGACCGGACCTCGCCGCCACTATAATAAATGTATTAACCCCCTAAACCGCCGCACTCCCGCCTCCCAAACACTATAATAAATTGTATTAACCCCTAATCTGCCCTCCCTAACATCGCCGCCACCTACCTACAATTGTTAACCCCTAATCTCCCGCCCGCACCATCGCCGCTACTATAATAAAGTTATTAACCCCTAAACATAACTCTAACCCTAACCCTAACACCCCCCTAACATAAATATAATTTATATTAAACAAAATAATATTCATTCATTTAAAACTAAATACTTACCTATAAAATAAACCCTAATATAGCTACAATATAATTAATAATTACATTGTAGCTATTTTAGGATTTATATTTATTTTACAGGCAACTTTGTATTTATTTTAACTTGGTACAAAAGCTATTAAATAGTTAATAACTATTTAATAGCTACCTAGTTAAAATAAATACAAAATTACATGTAAAATAAATCCTAACCTAGGGGCATGTCCAAGCAGCGGCTGGGAACAGTCGCATGTTTCAGGAGCTCCGGGTGATATGACAATAATCCGCCGATTATAGGTCAGAACTTACAGCATCCACATGCAAAGAGAGTGAAATAGTAATTTATCTGCTATAGCCTGCTGTGTCTATGACCCCGGGGCTGAAACCGGACCAAAGAGGCCTGCAGCGGCGGCAAACTTGCAGGTAGCGCTCCCCCCCTGGATCTCCGGGGTGATCTGCTGGAGTTGGTCACCTGCTATAGCAAAAGCTACTGTCTCGACTCCTCACAACCCTTTTTTTTTATTTTTTGAAGAAAGCATTTAATACCAAACGGAATACCGGAATTCAAGAGATACTAGTCACAAAAAAAACAAAATGGAGAACAGGGAGCCTTGCAGTATGGTGGAAGATTGTTTTGCCAAGCTAGAAGCCATGCTGCAGGCTTTGATCGACAAAGCTCCCTCCAAGCAGGAATTATTGCTTCTCATCGACAGAGCGAAAGGAACTGACCATGTGCACTAACGGATCTGCCGACTATAGTACAGGAGGCTGAAACGGCCCAGCAGCATGGTGAACCTGACCTAATCTATACATCTATGAAGGGGAATGCTACTCACTATAATAAGATTATATCGATGCCTGCACAACTGCAAGTCAACAACAAGCATGGGACACCTGTGATCGGATTTGAAACTAGAGATGGAAGTGAACTTCTATGGCTGATATCGGAACCTATGTGGTGGGAAATTTATGGGTGCCTTTCCAAAATGGAGTTCATCTCCCATTACAGCCAGCAGACAATCATCGGCACCACTATGCTGTGGGATTACAGGGATGAGCAAGGACCCAGCTCTCCCCAGCAACAGAAGCAAGGACGCTTTGAGACAACGGGATTAATCATACCTGATAACTTGCTCCCAACAAAAAACCCAGGTGGTGCTCCGGACCCCGCACTCTGTGAAGGAACACTTGGCAAACTGCCTAGCATTATGTCGGACCTATACGCAGAGACAGTTCCGAGAATACATTCAGAAATGTATTACGCTGCTCAGGTGAATAGTTGCGCTGGCACTCCACTGCTCACTAAAATGGTATACACTAGTGTCAATATATCTCCACTGTCACAATACGAAGGGGGCTAGATTTCCCATGACCAATGGTTGGGGTCGGGTAAGCAATGTTTAAAAGAAAATGTTAAAGTAAAGTAATGTAGTGTTAATTTACCCTCTGTTTTTTATGCTTCTGTGTCTCTGTCATAAAATAATTATCGCGAATGGTTTTGTAGGCATTAGGTTGCATGCTGGATTTATGTTATATGATAGCTGTCGTTAAAGTTGACCTCCACAGAAAATGGACCAAATGTATTTTGATATAACACTCCTATTGTTTTCTTCTGAGAGGTACTGCAATGTGTGTGATCTTTGTGCGCCCTTGATGGCTCTATGTGGGGGATAGGGGGCCCCCCCACTGGGACATTAATAGTTACAGAAGGAACATAAATGCAGCACAAAGCTTTGGCTCCGCAGTGATGCGACAAGACTCAGCTGGGATCCTTTTGCGGCCCGCGGCCAGGGGTGCACCTGGGTTCTCAGTAACAAATAATATATATGTAAGGAATGGAGCCAAACACGGACAGTGCATTTTGGGACAACCGCTGAATAGTTATGGTCTAATAAGAAATACCACTTGGAACTTGGACTCAAAGACAGCACATATTTCTCCCCATGGAAAGTATTAGTAAAATGAATATAAAGCATGCAAAGTAATATGATAAGGGAGGAATATATATGGTCCTTTACCGCCTATGCTTGGATCTTAAGTTGCAAAAAATGCCAATTAAATGTTAAAGTGTGAGTTTCGTGAAGATAAGGTGATCAGCTCTGGTTTAAGCATCTACATCAACAAAATATGTTATATCTTTTCTTTTCATATGTAACCTCAGATGCGATTTGTCCTTTGTTTGTTTTTGTTTATTCTATTTTCTTCTTTTGTGTTACTTAAGCTCAATTTAAACCCCTGGCAATTTATAAAGTTAGCAGATAAGGTCCAAGAGTGGCCTGCACCAGCATTTTTAGGGGTAGAAAACTGAGGACCAGCAATTGTCATGTATATCAAATGATTGTTGTATTGTCATCTTTATAGATCTTGTACACATTTATTTGTTTTTTTCATTTTACTCAATAAAATTTAAAAAAATAAATAAATAAAAAAAAATAAAAAAAGCCTAACCTAAGTTACAATTAAACCTAACACTACACTATCATTAAATTAATTAAATAAATTACCTACAATTATCTACAATTACAGTTGCAAGAAAAAGTATGTGAACCCTTTGGAATTATATGGATTTCTGCACAAATTGGTCATAAAATGTGATCTGATCATCATCTAAGTCACAACAATAGACAATCACAGTCTGCTTAAACTAATAACACACAAAGAATGAAATGTTGCCATGTTTTATTGAACACATCATGTAAACATTCACAGTGCAGGTGGAAAAAGTATGTGAACCCCTAGAATAATGACATCTCCAAGAGATAATTGGAGTGAGATGTCAGCCAACTGGAGTCCAATCAATGAGATGAGATTGGAGGTGTTGGTTACAGCTGCCCTGCCCTATAAAAAACACACACCAGTTTTGGGTTTGCTTTTCACAAGAAGCATTGCCTGATGTGAATGATGCCTCGTACAAAAGAGCTCTCAGAAGACCTACGATTAAGAATTGTTGACTTGCATAAAGCTGGAAAGGGTTATAAAAGTATCTCCAAAAGCCTTGCTGTTCATCAGTCCATGGTAAGACAAATTGTCTATAAATGGAGAAAGTTCAGCACTGCTGCTACTCTCCCTAGAAGTGGCCGTCCTGTAAAGATGACTGCAAGAGCACAGTGAAGACTGCTCAATGAGGTGAAGAAGAATCCTAGAGTGTCAGCTAAAGACTTACAAAAGTCACTGGCAAATTCTTACATCCCTGTTAGCGAATCTACAATACGTAAAACATTAAACAAGAATGGATTTCATGGGAGGATACCACAGAGGAAGCCACTGCTGTCCAAACAAAACATTGCTGCACGTTTACAGTTTGCACAAGAGCACCTGGATGTTCCACAGCAGTACTGGCAAAATATTCTATGGACAGATGAAACTAAAGTTGAGTTGTTTGGAAGAAACACACAACACTATGTGTGGCGAAAAAGAGGCACAGCACACCAACATCAAAACCTCATCCCAGCTGTGAAGTATGGTGGTGGGGGCATCATGGTTTGGGGCTGCTTTGCTGCATCAGGGCCTGGACGGATTGCTATCATCAAAGGAAAAATGAATTCCCAAGTTTATCAAGACATTTTGCAGGAGAACTTAAGGCCACCTGTCCACCAGCTGAAGCTCAACAGAAGATGGGTGTTGCAACAGGACAATGACCCAAAGCATAGAAGTAAATCAACAACAGAATGGTTTAAACCAGTGAAAATACGCCTTCTGAAGTGGCCCAGTCAGAGTCCTGACCTCAACCTGATTGAGATGCTGTGGCATGACCTCAAGAAAGCGATTCACACCAGACATCCCAAGAATATTGCTGAACTGAAACAGTTCTGTAAAGAGGAATGGTCAAGAATTACTCCTGACCGTTGTGCACGTCTGATCTGCAACTACAGGAAACGTTTGGTTGAAGTTATTGCTGCCAAAGGAGGTTCAACCAGTTATTAAATCCAAGGGTTCACATACTTTTTCCACCTGCACTGTGAATGTTTACATGGTGTGTTCAATAAAAACATGGCAACATTTCATTCTTTGTGTGTTATTAGTTTAAGCAGACTGTGATTGTCTATTGTTGTGACTTAGATGATGATCAGATCACATTTTATGACCAATTTGTGCAGAAATCCATATCATTCCAAAGGGTTCACATACTTTTTCTTGCAACTGTAAATAAACTATTCTATAATACAAAAAACAAACACTAAATTAAAACAAAAAAAAAGAATTACAAGCAGTTTAAACTAATTACACCTAATCTAAGCCCCCTAATAAAATAAAAAAGCCCCCCAAAATAAAAAATTCCCTACCCTATTCTAAAATACAAAAGTAATCAGCTCTTTTACCAGCCCTTAAAAGGGCTTTTTGCGGGGCATTGCCCCAGAGTAATCAGCTCTTTTACCTGAAAAGAAAAATACAATACCCCCCAACATTACAACCCACCACCCACACACCCCTACTCTAACCTACCCAAACCCCCCTTAAATAAACCTATCGCTAACCCCCTGAAGATCATCCTACCTTGAGTCGTCTTCACCCAGCCAAGCCGAATTCTTCATCCAAGGTGCGCAGAGGAGGTCCTTGATCCGGTAGAAGTCTTCATCCAAGCGGTAAAGAAGAGGTCCTCCATCCGGTAGAAGTGTTCATCCAGGCGGCGTCTTCAATCTTCATCCTTCCGGAGCGGAGCCATCTTCAACGGAGCCGACGCGGAGCCATCCTCTTCAACCGACGGACTAACGATGAATGAATGTTCCTTTAAGGGACGCCATCCAAGATGGCATCCCTTCAATTCCGATTGGCTGATAGAATTCTATCAGCCAATCGGAATTGAGGTATAAAAAATCTGATTGGCTGATGCAATCAGCCAATCAGATTGAAGTTCAATCCGATTGCCTGATCCAATCAGCCAATCGTATTGAACTTGCATTCTATTGGCTGATCGGAACAGCCAATAGAATGTGAGTTCAATACGATTGGATGATTGGATCAGCCAATCGGATTGAACTTCAATCTGATTGGCTGATTGCATCAGCCAATCAGATTTTTTCTACCTTAAGTCCGATTGGCTGATAGAATTCTATCAGCCAATCGGAATTGAAGGGACGCCATCTTGGACGACGTCCCTTAAAGGAACCTTCATTCATCGTTAGTCCGTCGGGGAAGAAGGATGTTCTGCGTCGGCGGGATGAAAATGGATCCGGAAGAAAGAAGATAGAAGATGCCGCTTGGAAGAAGACATCGCCCGGATGGAAGACCTCTTCTTTGCAGCTTGGATCAAGACTTTGCCTGGATTGAGGACATCTTCTTGCTCCGCTTGGATGAAGAATTTGGCTCGGCTGGGTGAAGACGACTCAAGGTAGGGAGATCTTCAGGGGGTAAAAGAGCTGATTACTTTTGTATTTTAGAATAGGGTAGGGATTTTTTTATTTTGGGGGGCTTTTTTATTTTATTAGGGGGCTTAGATTAGGTGTAATTAGTTTAAACTGCTTGTAATTCTTTTTTATTTTTTGTAATTTAGTATGTTTTTTTTATATTATAGAATAGTTTATTTAATTGTATTTAATTGTAGGTAATTTTAGGTAATTTATTTAATTAATTTAATGATAGTGTAGTGTTAGGTTTAATTGTAACTTAGGTTAGGATTTATTTTACATGTAATTTTGTATTTATTTTAACTAGGTAGCTATTAAATAGTTATTGACTTATTTAATAGCTTTTGTACCTAGTTAAATTAAATACAAAGTTGCCTGTAAAATAAATATAAATCCTAAAATAGCTACAATGTAATTATTAATTATATTGTAGCTATATTAGGGTTTATTTTATAGGTAAGTATTTAGTTTTAAATAGAAATAATTTAGTTAATTTTAGGAATATTATTTAGTTTAATATAAATTATATTTATATTAGAGGGGTGTTAGGGTTAGAGTTATGTTTAGGGGTTAATAACTTTATTATAGTAACGGCGACGGTGCGGGCGGAAGATTAGGGGTTAATAATTGTAGGTAGGTGGCGGCGATGTTACGGAGGGCAGATAAGGGATTAATACTATTTATTCTAGTGTTTGCAAGGCGGGAGTGCGGCAGTTTAGGGGTTAATACATTTATTATAGTGGCGGCGAGGTCCGGTCAGCAGATTAGGGGTTAATAAGTGAAGGTAAGGTAGCGGCGACGTTGGGGGGGCTGATTAGGGGTTAATAAATATAATATAGGGGTCAGCGGAGTTAGGGGCAGCAGATTAGGAGTTCATAGGGATAATATAGGTTGCGGCGGTGTCCAGAGCGGAAGATTAGGGGTTAATAATAATATGCAGGAGTCAGCGATAGCGAGGCGGCAGATTAGGGGTTAATAAGTGTAAGGTTAGGGGTGTTTAGACTCGGGTTTCATGTTAGGGTGTTAGGTGCAGACTTAGAAAGTGTTTCCCCATAGGAAACAATGGGGCTGCGTTAGGAGCTGAACGCTGCTTTTTTTGCAGGTGTTAGGTTTTTTTTCAGCCAGCTCAGCCCCATTGTTTCCTAAGGGGATATCGTGCACGAGCACGTTTTCCCAGATTACCGCTACCATAAGCAACGCTGGTATTGAGAGTTGAAGTGGAGCTAAATTAGGCTCAACACACCCTTTTTTGAGCCTAACGCAGCCCCTCAGACAACTCTAAATACCAGCGTTGTTGGAAGGGTGCGTTGGGAAAAAAAGCAGCATTAGCTACGCGGGTCTTTACCGACAAAACTCTAAATCTAGCCGATATATTTTAATGATATTGATAAATTAGTATACTGTATATATATAGACAAAAATAGAAAAATAGATATATATTTTTTTTAGAAATACATATAAAAAAGATAGATAGAAATATAGATACATAGATAGATAAATATAAATAGAGAAATATAGAGATATTGATAGAGTTGGATATGTAGAGATAAAGAGATCATCTAAATAAATAGTTGATAAACAAAAACAAAACTATAATACAAGACATACAGATGAAGAAGATGTTAGATAGATAAATACATATACTGTATATGTATAGAATTAAAAATATTTATATATAGCGAAATGATATATAGAAAGCTTATAAATAATAACAATTTTGATTTAGAAAGATGTTAGATTGATAGCTTATGAAACAAAGAAATGTTTACACACACACACACATATATATATATATATATATATATATATATATATATATATATGTATACATACATATATATATGAAAACTAACTAGATAGATGAATAGATAGATTGATTGATAGAACAATGGTTAGATATATTGTATCTGCAAATAACGATATATACAGTATATATATTTTTATATATATATATATATATATATATATATATATATATATATATATAACAGATAGACAGATAGATAGCTTTTTGTAATAACATAATTTGATGTAAATAGTTTAGGATACAAATATAATTTTTATATAGATAGATGATAGATAGCTATCTTTAGTTTTATTCAAAATTGATATATAATTTTTAATATATATATATATATATATATATATATATATAGCTTCACATATAATAATATATTTATATAGCGAAAGATTACTGATATATAACTTATGAGTATCATAGATTTATATATAGATTGATGGTAGCTAGATGGATTGAATCAGATCAAAAGCAATTAATTTATAGAAATAGCAAAGATAGATAGATAGATGGATAGATAGTTAGTTATAGATAAATATAGATAGAAAGCTAGCTTAGGATATAAATATAATGTATACATTGGTTAGATGCTTTATAGATAGAAAGCTTTATCTATGAAAGAAATTAAATATAGATAGTTGATAGATAGCTTAGTATAACAATACATATTTGTATATATAAACTGATGACGGAGAGATAAATTGCAATTTAAATATATTTGTATATAGATAGATGATAGATATGGAGAACAAGATAATAAGAGCTAAATAGACAATTATATATATATAGATTATTGATAGATACAGAAATAGATAGATAGACCGATTAATAGGTAGATAGATTGTTGTAAAAGAATAACATAGAAAATATATGCAGCATATAGATAGATCGACTAACTGTCAACAAACACACATAGAGATATAAACAGATCGATAAATAGAAATTCATAGAAAATAAATTGATATATATATATATATATATATATAGCCTTGAGAGATTAATATATATAATAATCAATCAGTAGAATTTGAATGTAAAAATAAGTAAATAGCGCTGCGGAATCTGTTGGCGCTCTACAAATAACTGATAATAATAATAATAGAGTAAATACAGACGAGATAAATGTAAAAATTATTTAATAGTGACTCCAATAAATGTAAATGTCAGTGAAATATTATTTTATTTGTTCTACCGCCTTTTTTTAAATAATAATGAGATTATTTTAATCGTACAATTTTCTAAATGATAATCAATTTATTTGTGTTTTTGAATATACTAACCTGGCTTCTTTTTGAATAAGAATAAATATTAGTTTGTAGCGGATCACTAATAAGAGTATAATTGAGATCCAATGTTTACATTTCTATGTCCAGTGACAGAGCGTGGGAGGCAGAATGACATACGCTATAGCGCTATGACGGTCCTCTGTGAGCGCGCATTACTCGGAAAGAAGTGGGCGTATGCTGAATTAGCATAACCGCCCACTGTAGGCAGTAACTGAAAAAAAAGATTGCCATGAGTTGGGACGGAGGATTGATATGGATAAGGTACAACGATATATACTTACATTTTTATGATTTAAAAATTTGCTGATGTATACTTTTATAGTGAATACAATTAACAATAGATTGATTGCAATTTATATGCATCCACGATCATTATTTACTGTTCCTCTCCCGCCTCTGTATCTCAGGCATCTAAGCAGCTACAGACCTCCAAGACCCACTGTTGGAAATGTTGCCTAACCTTTCCAACAGTGTAAGTCTTGTAAATCTGAAAAAAAAAAAAAGAGTTAAAAAACAAATATTAAAAACAAAATAACAACAAAAAGAAACCCTTAAAACAGCTTAGCACACAGGAGGTGGGAACATGTTTAGCATTTAAAGGGTTAAGAAGCCAAGTCTGTGGAAGTGAACACAATTCATTATACTCACTGCAACCTTATGAAAAATGTCAAAATGTAGTGATTATAGGGCATTTTTATGACTCTGTAAGTAATTGACTTTACTGGTTGCTTATGGTTTTGGTCACATAAGCCTGTACACTACTGACAAATGCTTCAGTACATACTAATAGAAGCATCCCATAATAGATTATATAGTAGTATTTTAATTTACCATCTGTTTTGTGTTTGTGGCACATTAATTGTATCTTATATAGCACTGCTGTTAGTGATCTATAAATAAACAATAATAACAACAATAATAATAACATACCATTCACACAACATGCTCTGCATTTAGAAGAATAGCAATCTAACATTGGTAATTTAGCACACAAAGCTGAAATGCTTTAAAACTATTATTCTGGCCCTCCTGAAGTATTGATTTTTTCTAGGAAACAAAGGCTATGTGGTTTATCAGGGATGTAAGTTAAAGTGGATAAAGTAAGGTGGCTACAGATACGCCTACCTTCTCTGTGTATACAGGGAGTGCAGAATTATTAGGTAAGTTGTATTTTTGAGGATTAATTTTATTATTGAACAACAACCATGTTCTCAATGAACCCAAAAAACTCATTAATATCAAAGCTGAATAGTTTTGGAAGTAGTTTTTAGTTTGTTTTTAGTTATAGCTATTTTAGGGGGATATCTGTGTGTGCAGGTGACTATTACTGTGCATAATTATTAGGCAACTTAACAAAAAACAAATATATACCCATTTCAATTATTTATTTTTACCAGTGAAACCAATATAACATCTCAACATTCACAAATATACATTTATGACATTCAAAAACAAAACAAAAACAAATCAGTGACCAATATAGCCACCTTTCTTTGCAAGGACACTCAAAAGCCTTCCATCCATGGATTCTGTCAGTGTTTTGATCTGTTCACCATCAACATTGCGTGCAGCAGCAACCACAGCCTCCCAGACACTGTTCAGAGAGGTGTACTGTTTTCCCTCCTTGTAAATCTCACATTTGATGATGGACCACAGGTTCTCAATGGGGTTCAGATCAGGTGAACAAGGAGGCCATGTCATTAGATTTTCTTCTTTTATACCCTTTCTTGCCAGCCACGCTGTGGAGTACTTGGACGTGTGTGATGGAGCATTGTCCTGCATGAAAATCATGTTTTTCTTGAAGGATGCAGACTTCTTCCTGTACCACTGCTTGAAGAAGGTGTCTTCCAGAAACTGGCAGTAGGACTGGGAGTTGAGCTTGACTCCATCCTCAACCCGAAAAGGCCCCACAAGGTCATCTTTGATGATACCAGCCCAAACCAGTACTCCACCTCCACCTTGCTGGCGTCTGAGTCGGACTGGAGCTCTCTGCCCTTTACCAATCCAGCCACGGGCCCATCCATCTGGCCCATCAAGACTCACTCTCATTTCATCAGTCCATAAAACCTTAAAAAAAATCAGTCTTGAGATATTTCTTGGCCCAGTCTTGACGTTTCAGCTTGTGTGTCTTGTTCAGTGGTGGTCGTCTTTCAGCCTTTCTTACCTTGGCCATGTCTCTGAGTATTGCACACCTTGTGCTTTTGGGCACTCCAGTGATGTTGCAGCTCTGAAATATGGCCAAACTGGTGGCAAGTGGCATCTTGGCAGCTGCACGCTTGACTTTTCTCAGTTCATGGGCAGTTATTTTGCGCCTTGGTTTTTCCACACGCTTCTTGCGACCCTGTTGACTATTTTGAATGAAATGCTTGATTGTTCGATGATCACGCTTCAGAAGCTTTGCAATTTTAAGAGTGCTGCATCCCTCTGCAAGATATCTCACTATTTTTGACTTTTCTGAGCCTGTCAAGTCCTTCTTTTGACCCATTTTGCCAAAGGAAAGGAAGTTGCCTAATAATTATGCACACCTGATATAGGGTGTTGATGCCATTAGACCACACCCCTTCTCATTACAGAGATGCACATCACCTAATATGCTTAATTGGTAGTAGGCTTTCGAGTCTATACAGCTTGGAGTAAGACAACATGCATAAAGAGGATGATGTGGTCAAAATACTCATTTGCCTAATAATTCTGCACTCCCTGTATATCATCAAACACATTTACATAAGCTTTATGGCATAATAAGTCATTGTGATTATCATAGTAATAACAATATCCTGGCAGGAACTGCTAGCCTCAATTCATTTTCTCTTTTAATTTAAAGGGACAGTCTACACCATAATTTGTATTGTTTAAAAAGATAGATAATCCCTTTATTACCCATTCCCCAGTTTTGCATAACCAACACAGTTATATTAATATACTTTTTTCCTCTGTGGTTATCTTGATAGTAAGCCTCTGCAGACTGCCGCCTTATTTCAGTTCTTTTGACAGACTTGCATTTTAGCCAAACAGTGCTGACTACTAGGTAACACCACGGGCGTGAGCACAAATGTTATCTATATGGCACAAATGAACTAATGCCCTCTAGTTGTGAAAAAAATGTCAAAATGCAATTAGATAAGAGGTGGCCTTCAAGGGCTAAGAAATTTGAATATGAGCCTCCTAGGTTTAGCTTTCAACTAAGAATACCAAGAGATCAAACAACATTGATGATAAAAGAAAAATTGGAAAGGAAAGTTGTTTAAAATGAGATGCCCTCTCTGAATATAGTTTATTTTTGACTAGACTGTCCCTTTAATTTCTCAAATATCCTTGTTTCTCTGAGTAGATAAATATAGGACCAGATTTCAAGTGGCGCACTAAAGGGTTTTTTCCGCTCAAGCGCAAAAAGCGCTCAAGTATCTTTTAACGCAGGTGAGTTAGCGTGCATATTACTCTGAGAAAGTAATTTGAGTGCGAGTGAAACCGATGCACGCTGCTATATTCAGGACTTTGGATATTGTAACTACGTTAACTTCTTCTCCCTGTAGACTTCAATGGATGGCGTGAAACTGAAATGGTGGAAGAAATCCACCACAAAGGATACACCTGTCTAGCACTCTAGGTTCATTTTTATTAATTCAAAGTGAATGTTCAAAATGGGAAAATGTAAAATCATCCTCACGTGCTTGAAAATGACTAGATTGCTCTTAGAGTTTCCCCTATTTGTGATAACAAAATCCCCAACTGTGGAAAATTGGATAGAAAAGGTGGTTATTGAGTGGATTATTTGGTGTCAGATTCAAATATTATAAAAGTTGTTATACACCACATGTGAATCAGCTCATAAAAATGTGATAACAGATATGTATTAGGTATCCATATGATTTGTTGGTACCTTTAAAAATGTATAGCAAATAATATATATCCCAATGTTATAGTGTATTAATCGGTTATACTGTATTATTCACAAGTGATTTACCTTTAAATATTATTGATGTTATTGTACAACACTGGTAAATCAGCTCTTAAAAGTGGGATTGCATATTATACTTGTCATCCTTGTGTTTAATTGGTCACTTTAAGAGGTGATATACCTTTAAATTAATAGAATCTATGTGGATTACACAAATAAATAAGCTCTGACACTAGTAATGGCAGAAAGAAGACTTATAAAACTTGTACATCCAATAAAGTATCTATTAGGCAAACAACCTTACAACATATTTTTTCCTGACACAAATGATGTCTCGATATATATCTGGCTGGCTGCCTTGAACTGTATCTATGTAAAAGTATCAACTTATCAATTGAGTATATTTGACTGCTTGCCCAGAAAAAAATAGCTGATTTACCAGCGTTAAACAATAACATTAATAACATTTAAAGGTATATCACTTGTGGATATTACAGTATAACATTGGGACAGATATTATTTACTATATATTTTTAAAGGTACCAACCAATCATATGGATACCTAATACATATCTGTTATCCCATTTTTATGAGCTGATTCACATGTTTTGTAAACAACTTTTATAATATTTGAATCTGACACCAAATAATCCACTCAATAACCACCTTTTCTATACAATTTTCCCCAGTTGGGGATTTTGTTATCACAAATAGGGGAAACTCTCATAAGAGCAATCTAGTCATTTTCAAGCATGAGAGGATGATTTTATATTTTTCCCCTTTTTAATTGTGTACAAATAAAAGACCTATGTAAAGTTGGCACCCCATGTTTGTAAAAACTGAATAAAAATATCCCATTTGTTTGTGTTGTGCTGATTTGTGCAGCAAAATTGAACGTTTGTGCCGGTTTGGCTTAGGAGATATGGTGCATTATTTTTTAATGAAACCCCACCCACTTTGCACCCCATGTAATTCAATTTTAAAAACAAATATACAATTTGTTTGTGCTGATTTGTGCCGCAAAAACTAACGTTTGTGCTGGTTTGGTTTCGGAGATATTGCGCATTATATTTGCTGAAACTCCACCCACTTTGCACCCCATGTTTATTAATTTTAAAAACAATTATACAATTCGTTCGTGCGGAGTTTGTGCTGATTTGTGCTGCAAAAACAAACGTTTGTGCCGGTTTGGTTTCAGAGATATTGCTTATTTTTTTATGAAACCCCAGACAACTTTGCACCAAATGTTATTCAATTTTAAATTCAAATATACCATGTGTTTGTGCTGATTTGTGCTGCAAAAATGAACGTTTGTGCTGGTTTGGTTTCAGAAATATTCCGCATAATATTTGCTGAAACCCCACCCACTTTGCACCCCATGTTTTTCAAAGGGGCATGACCCTGAAACGCGTAGTGGTAACGTATACACAAACGCCTAGATTTAGAGTTTTGCGGCCAAAGGGGTGCGTTAGCTACGTGTGTTTTTTTTTTCTAGCGCTGCTTCTAAACAACGCTGGTATTTAGAGTTTTCTGAAGGGCTGCGTTAGGCTCCAAAAAGGGAGCGTACAGGCATATTTACCGCCACTTCAACTCTCAATACCAGGGTTGCTTACGGTAGCGGCTAGATGGAAAAACGTGCTTGTGCACGATTCCCCCATAGGAAACAATGGGGCAGTTTGGTCTGAAAAAAAACCTAACACCTGTAAAAAAGCAGCGTTCAGCTCTTAACGCAGCCCCATTGTTTCCTATGGGGAAACAGTTTCTAAGTCTGCACCTCAGTGATGTGCGGTGACTTCAGAGGCTGGTGAGGCAGTGTCTAGGAATCGGATACGCCTTCATTCTTTAGATATCCTTTGTTGAAGAAATAGCAATTGCACATGGGCGAGCCAATATCTATATGCAGCCACCATTCAGTATCTACTGAGCATATTTAGATATGATTTTCAACAAAGGATATCTGATTTTCTTCATTCTTTTGATATCCTTTGTTGAAAAGCATATCTAAATATGCTTAGTAGCTACTGAGCATATTTAGATATGAATTACAACAAAGGATATCAAAAGAATGAAGAAAACCAGATATCCTTTGTTGAAAATCATATCTAAATATGCTCAGTAGCTACTGAGCATATTTAGATATGCTTTTCAACAAAGGATATCAAAAGAATGAAGAAAAAATATCATTTTGAACTTAATGATGAGTGGCAGTGCTGCTGTAACTGTTATAGTATGTGATGTGACACAGCAAAAAGGATTCAGAATCCATGTCCTATTAGTGCCAGGTGCCCAGTGAGACAGACTGACTAATGCTAAACTTGATTTGAAATGGACTGTGTAGAATATTTTGTGGTAGAAATATATAAACAATTTTGCCTTTAATGGCCCCAAGTGTGATACAAGTTTCTAGAGGGGGCATTTTGAAAAGTAGAGTATGTGCATGCCTCCTGCATGGGCATGTAATGGAGTAAGTCAGACTCAGATTAGGAAAGCACTAGCAGAGGTTTTGAACTTAGAGATAGAAGAACTCAGAAGGAATTAGTAAATAAATTATATCATTATAAATTATGATGACATGAGTCTCTGATGATTCCGATCACAGGCTCACACAGCTTCCTTGGAAGTTTATTTACTTGAACTTCAAGAACTTCTCTCCTCCAATACCTCCATAATATCATAATTCAAGGCTCTTCCACTCCCTTCCTTTTCCTCATCACTTGTCTTCCAAGTTCCATAGAACTTGGAAGACAAGTGATGAGGAAAAGGAAGGGAGTGGAAGAGCCTTGAAGTAGGTGATATTATGGAGGTATTGGAGAGAAGTTCTTGAAGTTCTCAAGTAAATAAACTTCCAAGGAAGCTGTGTGAGGTGAGCCTGTGATCGGAATCATCAGAGACACTAAGTGCGCAACGCCGCCATGACTGTCACAGTGACAGTCATGGCGGCGTTGCGCACTTAGTAAACTAACTGAAAAAACTAAGCAGCTTAAAGCTCTTAGCACTCCAGTCCAGTCCTCGTGAGCGGTGAGTGAGACAACAACAGTAAAAAACACAGTCTCACTGGGTCTGGACTGGAGGACTCTGCCTCTCTGTTACTGTGTGGCTGGTCAGGACTCAGGACTCGGAGGTGGTGAGGGTGACAGCAGGGCCGGCTCAAGACATTGTGCTGCCTGGGTCCAAGAATGAAATGACGCCCCCCCCACGCAGTGGCGGATCTAATGCTCAGAGAGCCCTGGTGCAAGAATATTATTTAGTCCCCCCGCCCCAACACATTCTGCGTTTACATAAAAGCATATCACTAGCTTTGGGATATGCATTGAAAATATGGTTTACAGAAAAAAAATATATCTCAATATATAAATGATACACTGGGAAATCATAAAGGATTTTTAAAAATACATTTTCCCCTAAAGCATAGCATATCTGAGTATTTGCTACTCTGTAAAGAGTCTAATGTGCATGGTAAGAACATGTCTCTAAATCCTTCTGAGGATTACATTCACAATATAGATTGGGTGGCTATGCAGTGTGTTGCAACTGTCTGGGAATCATGTGGTTAAAAGGAGAGAAAAAGTTGCCAAACCAGACACCTAATAGTATGTATATCAGCTTCTTCTTTTTTTTTACTAGTAAGGGCTTTAGCAGTGGTAAGCTAAGGGCTAAGCTAAAGTTGATTTTCAAAGTAGCAGCAAATATGCAAGTAGCCTACAAATTGTGTCCTGTTGTCAGTCAAGAAAGACATAAGAAAACCCATCACTCTAAGTTAAAGTGATCACAAATCATAAACCACCCAGACATGTTTATTACAGCAGTTGCCCTCTCGGCAGTACCAGATGTGTGGGTGTTAGGTTTGTGATTTGCGATCACTTTAACTTTTATTTTTTGTTCTCCCTTTACCTGACTCTTGCCCTTTTTAACTGTTTGAGCTGCTGAACTTCAAGTGACAGCCGGTACACGCTCCAAAACAGACAATTGAAAAATAAATCTGCTGCTCGTTCTAGTGTAATAGACATTTAATACTGTGCCCATACACACTATATATCTTTTTACAGCAGCACGCTCTCACAGCTCTATAAAGTATTTCAATTGTGTGCAGAAAGAGGAGCTGTATGAGAGCGCGCTGCTGTAAAAAATGAAAATGTCTGCATTACATTTTAGTAAATTCAGCTATTCAGTGTTATAGCAGGCTAACATAAGGGACTTAAAAACCCTAAAACTGAAGCAACCGGTGCATCTAGGAAAATAGAGGACTACCTGTAGGAAAATTAGCAGAATTAGAGAGCACATTTTTTTTCTGTGACCCCAGCCTTATAATAAAACTTGGGGAATTAACTGTTTTGGGAAACCCGCTTTGGTGAGGTTACTCACACTTCTTTAATGTCCGCATACCCAGCACTGCATGTTATTTTCAGTACTGCGTGAGAATCTTGTCCTATGTCTGCATTTCACCCTGCATACTCACACAACTTGTTATTATCTAGACCGGTCGCTCACAGTGCACTATGGGAGCTGTAGTACAATTGCTCACTTTTACTGAGTGCAAGAGGACACCATGACTACAACTTCCATGACCCCTTGGTTGTGCTCTCTCTCATCTGGCGCTGTGCTTCTTCATTCACCACAGTGCCGCTGCAGTAGTTCCACCCCAGATGGCACATTTTACCAGCACCACACGCTTCCAGCATCAGCACAAAGTAAAAAACAATTCAGTACACTGCTGAATTCAGGCGACAGAGGACAGGAGCAGCCTGGGTCTCACTCACAGTAACTTTCTCAGTCACTGAAGTACCACCCCCTGTCTAGTGCTGCCTGGGTCCATGGGACCCACTTGGTCCCATGGTTGAGCCGGCCCTGGGTGACAGGTCAGACGACCGTCGGTCAGTGCCAGACTGCCAGTGAGTGGTGGCGTGTACTAGGGGGGTAATTTTATAGCATGCGACAGGACATGCAAGAGCGTGCAGGCCCAGGGTACTAATACACATTAATAACACCAGGAAGCCATGACAAGATTTACCCAGATAAAACCTAGAGCCTTTAGCCCCAGCTGTCTGTGTACTCAGTGCTGTATTGGGCTGTGCACAATCACATGGAGCTGCCACTTACCTGTCTCTCTGGATAACGCTACACGCTCCGGCTGGGCTCCTAGTCCTCCAGTCCTGACGACGTCCAACTCCGGCTGACACCTGACTGTCTGTCACGACTGACTCCTGCTCCACACGACGACTGACTCCAACAGAACACTCCTGCTCCACTCCTTCTGACGCCGGTCGCACGTGACACTGACTGCAGTGCACATCAACACCTGACCACCAATGAGGCTGCGCAACTATTTCCCGCCCGGCAACTCAGCCTAGAGACTCAGACATACTGATGCCTGATTGGCTGAGCGGCCGGGCAGGCAGGGCTCAGGGCTCCCGAGGCTAGCCTCCGGTGGGAGCAGTTATGGGCTGCATTAGAGACTGCTGCATTAGTATTATTCCCCACTGGGTGGCAGTCTCTAAAGCAGCCCATAACATAACAGACTATTACATTCATATTGCGCAATGGAAGGACAGCTGGCCTCTTACCTTCTTGCGCAATATGAATATAGGAAAGTTAATATTACGGAAACAATAAAATTGCAATAACAAGCATAATTTGGTGGAGGGGTGGGGGGGTAGGGGGGGTCACCTTTTCATATGTGAAAAAAAAATTAAGAAAAAAAAAATAAACATTTTTTTTTTTTTTTAATATTAAAAAATAGATGTAATTCCCACATTGGCCAGGGTAGGCGCTGCCTCACCTGCCTCTAATGAATGCACGTCCCTGCTGCACCTAACACCCTAACATGAACCCCGAGTCTAAACACCCCTAACCTTGCACTTATTAACGCCTAATCTGCCGCCCCCACTATCGCTGACCCCTGCATTATATTATTAATCCCTAATCTGCCGCTCCGTACACTGCCGCAACCTACATTATACCTATGTACCCTTAATCTGCTGCCCCTAACATCGCCGACCCCTATATTATATTTATTAACCCCTAATATGCCGCCCTAAACGTCGCTGCTACCTACCTACACTTATTAACCCCTAATCTGCTGACCGGACCTCGCCGCCACTCTAATAAATGTATTAACCCCTAAACCACTGCACTCCTGCCTCGCAAACCCTATAATAAATAGTATTAACCCCTAATCTGCCCTCCCTAACATCGCCGACACCTAACTTCAAGTATTAACCCCTAATCTGCCGACCGGACCTCGCCGCTACTCTAATAAATGTATTAACGCCTAAAGCTAAGTCTAACCCTAACCCCCCCTAAATTAAATATAATTTTAATCTAACAAAATAAATTAAATATTATTAACTAAAGTCTTCCTATTTAAAACTAAATACTTACCTGTAAAATAAACCCTAATATAGCTACAATATAACAAATAATTATATTGTAGCCATTTTAGGATTTATATTTATTTTACAGGCAACTTTGTATTTATTTTAACTAGGTACAATAGCTATTAAATAGTTATTTACTATTTAATAGCTACCTAGTTAAAATAATTACAAAATTACCTGTAAAATAAATCCTAACCTAAGTTACAATTAAACCTAACACTACACTATCAATAAATAAATTAAATCAATTAACTACAAGTACCTACAATTAAATAAACTAAACTAAATTACAAAAAAAACAAACACTAAATTGCAAAAAATAAAAAAGATTACAAGAATTTTAAGCTAATTACACCTACTCTAAGCCCCCTAATAAAATAACAAAGCCCCCCAAAATAAAAAAAATTCCCTACCCTAATCTAAATTAAAATAGTTAACAGCTCTATTACCTTACCAGCCCTTAAAAGGGATTTTTACGGGGCATGCCCCAAAGAAATCAGCTCTTTTGCCTGTAAAAAAAACACAATACCACCCCCCAACATTACAACCCACCACCCACATACCCCTACTCTAACCCAAACCCCCCTTAAATAAACCTAACACTACCCCCCTGAAGATATCCCTACCTTGAGTCGTCTTCACCCAACCGGGCCGAACTCTTCATCCGATGGACCAAAAGAAGACATCAGGAGCGGCAGAAGTCTTCATCTTATCCGGGCAGAAGAGGACATCCGGACCGGCAGACATCTTCATCCAAGCGGGTTCTTCTATCTTCATCCATCCGACGAGGAGCGGCTCCATCTTCAAGACCTCCGGCGCGGAACATCCTTCTTCACCGACGACTACCGACGAATGAAGGTTCCTTTAAGTGATGTCATCCAAGATGGCGTCCCTCGAATTCCGATTGGCTGATAGGATTCTATCAGCCAATCGGAATTAAGGTAGGAAAAATCTGATTGACTGATTGAATCAGCCAATCAGATTCAAGTTCAATCCGATTGGCTGATTCAATCCGCCAATCAGATTGAGCTCACATTCTATTGGCTGATTGGAACAGCCAATAGAATGCGAGCTCAATCTGATTGGCTGAGTTCGGCCCGGTTGGGTGAAGACGACTCAAGGTAGGGAGATCTTCAGGGGGGTAGTGTTAGGTTTATTTAAGGGCGGTTTGGGTTAGAGTAGGGGTATGTGGGTTGTAATGTTGGGGAGTGGTATTGTGTTTTTTTTTACAGGCAAAAGAGCTGATTTCTTAGGGGCATGCCCCGCAAAAAGCCCTTTTAAGGGCTGGTAAGGTAATAGAGCTGTTAACTATTTTAATTTAGATTAGGGTAGGGAATTTTTTATTTTGGGGGACTTTGTTATTTTATTAGGGGAGTAGGTGTAATTAGCTTAAAATTCTTGTAATCTTTTTTTATTTTTTGTAATTTAGTGGGGGTTTTTTGTAATTTAGTTTAGTTTATTTAATTGTAGGTACTTGTAGTTAATTGATTTAATATATTTATTGATAGTGTAGTGTTAGGTTTAATTGTAACTTAGGTTGGGATTTATTTTACAGGTAATTTTGTAATTATTTTAACTAGATAGCTATTAAATAGTAAATAACTATTTAATAGCTATTGTACCTAGTTAAAATAAATACAAAGTTGCCTGTAAAATAAATATAAATCCTAAAATAGCTATTATTCGTTATATTGTAGCTATATTAGGGTTTATTTTACAGGTAAGCATTTAGTTTTAAATAGGAAGACTTTAGTTAATAATATTTAATTTATTTTGTTAGATTAAAATTATATTTAATTTAGGGGGGGTGTTAAGGTTAGGGTTAGACTTAGCTTTAGGGGTTAATACATTTATTAGAGTAGCGGCGAGGTCCAGTCGGCAGATTAGGGGTTAATACTTGAAGTTAGGTGTCGGCAATGTTAGGGAGGGCAGATTAGGGGTTAATAGTATTTATTATAGGATTTTTGAGGCGGGAGTGCGGCGGTTTAGGGGTTAATACATTTATTAGAGTAGCGACGAGGTCCGGTCGGTAGATTAGGGGTTAATAATTGTAGGTAGGTGGCGGCGACATTGGGGGGGGGGCAGATTAGGGGTAAATAAATATTATGTAGGTGTCGGCAATGTTAGGGCAGCAGATTAGGGGTACATAGGGATAATGTAGGTGGCGGCGATGTGCGGTCGGCAGATTAGGAGTTAAAAATATTTATTAGAATGGCGGCGATGTGGGGGGACCTCGGTTTAGGGGTACATAGGTAGTTTATGGGTGTTAGTGTACTTTAGAGCACAGTAGTTAAGAGCTTTATAAACCGGCGTTAGCCCAGAAAGCTCTTAACTACTGACTTTTTTCTGCAGATGGAGTCTTGTCGGTAGAGGCTCTACCGCTCACTTCAGCCAAGACTCTAAATACCAGCGTTAGGAAGAACCCATTGAAAAGATAGGATACACAACTGGCGTAAGGGGATCTGCGGTATGGAAAAGTTGCGGCTTGGAAGTGAGCGTTAGACCCTTTCCTGGCTGACTCTAAATGCCAGCGGGCGGTAAAAAGCTGCGTTAGGAGCCCTTAACGCTGCTTTTGACGGCTAACGCAGAACTCTAAATCTAGGCGAAAGTCTGGCCAGGCAGGTGTTTGCAGTTTTTTTTGCTCTATATCAGAACCAAGTATATTATTGTTTTTTATTGTATTTTTAATTTGTGTTTTATGTTTATTCTGTTGAATGTGCAGATTGTTTGCTTTGCGGGTACTGATTGGCACATATTGAAATCTATACAAAACCATATTGGTTAAAACATGCCATAAGGCGTCCGTTAGAATGGCATTTTGTTAAATATCTTTTAAAATGTTTTAAAAACGAGATTCGTCAATAAAACAAGGTGATTTTTTTTATATATACATTGTGTACCTTGAATTTTTATCTGCTGTATCTGCAGTGCTGTTTCTATATTTCTAAAACAATTTCTCTTTTCTAAAAACAGCTGAAGTTTAGCATAAGATATATATATATATATATATATATATATATAAAAATTGCAATTGCAATAAATAAAAAATATAAAATTATATATATATATATATATATATATATATATATATATATATATATATATATATATATATATAAAAATGAAGAAAATCTACCAGCTGTAGTGGCGAATTAATGAAAGGGGATGAGTGTCAGAGAAATAAAAAATACTGAAGCTTCTCTGGTGAACGGGGGTACTAGGGTTAATTGTAATTGTATGAAGAAATTAAAAGAAAAAGAAGTGTTTAACTTAATCCAGCACTAACTCATGAACCTAAATCGAAAGCAACTCTATGGTGGATGGGTGGATCCGTAGGAGGCACAAAACAGCATTCAAAAAGTTGTTGGCATATATTTATTATGTTAAACTAAATCTGTTATGGTAGTCGTACCCAAAATATGGATTGTAGGTAGTGCCAGACTTGGCACACAGAATATATTTACATAGTGAGACACCAAACAAATAAAATTCTAATGAAACTGTTTCTCTATTGCAACAAAATGTCCAAAAGCATAAAGTTTGTGTGGCAACAAACTTTGTTTCTTCGCATGCAAATTTAAAGATATTCAAGGCCTGTACTTGCAAATTCAGCAGTCTTTGTATTGCTTAAAAGTTAGATAGTCAATTGTTAGTCAAGTAGGTTAAAGCAGCTGATACACATAGAAAGCTGAAGCATGTAACATTAAGGTCAGCGTTGTTAGCAAGTTTTGTGCTCCAGAATGTTAACAGAGAATACAGCTATTAATGGTTTGTTGGTACCTCCCCTTATGATCTCAAAAACATTAAGCGACCACCAGATTTTGGGGATTCAATCCCCAACTCACCCATCCATATACCAATCCGGATCATTCTGAGTTGTTACGCCGCTTCTTCTGTTGCAGAGGTGGTTATCACTGACTTACTCGGCTTAATCGGACAGACTAGCAGTACCATATCAGTGGGTAGGGGCTGGTTCCACTCGGTGGGTTAACCATCAGGCTATAGAAATATGGCACTGTATCCAGGAAAGAGATTCCATCTAGGGGGAGAACCAAATTGAACCAAACAGAACGCCATGCTCACGGAATTCCTGTGGGCGTGATCAATTAGCACTCGCTAAATGTGTTTCACCCATTCAGTATTCCTATTGGACTTCATCAGGCATGTGATACATCCATGTCACAGTAGAGATACTTATATCATGCCGGGTGAAATAGTTAACTCATTAGGTGTCAGAACATTATTTGATACATTCAAATAAGTACAAATACAAATGTAATAAATACCATGGCTGACTTCACAAAAGCAATTATTGTTAGTTGCAGCTTGGGAAAGTGAGACAATACAATAGTGCCCTGATTTAATTTAGTATACGGAGGTCTTGAATATTAAGTAACTGGTGGGCAGTTTAAATGTATAAAACACATCTCCTATGTATATTACGAACTCCATAATACACATAACAATACAATTAACCACATAACTCAAACATTAGTTAATACATATCACAAGTTACAGCTTAGACCCTGTTTGTTTACAGGAAGGGGGCATAGCTGAGTTCCTCATTCAAACCCCCCGGTTGTACAGTATCTAAATTAAATATCCATTTACATTCCTCCCTTAAAAGGGCTTTGTCCCAGTCTCCACTTCTTTCACTAGTACTCACTTTTTCAACACCCATGAAGTGTAGGTTTTTGACATCACTGTTGTGAAAGTTAGAAAAGTCAGAAAATGGCATGCTATGCCACTTGTTTTAATCCTTTTCTTCAGCATATCTCGTCTATGTTCTTTCATCCTTTCTTTGAATTCGCAATAGGTTTTCCCAACATATTGTCTGGAGCAGGGGCATGAGAGAACATAGACCACACCTACACTTTGCATGTGATGTAACCCTTGACTTTATGTGTGATACCCCTTATATCTTCAATTCTTCCCCCTTTTAAGAGATATTTACACATTTTACATTTATTGAATGGAAAACACCCATTTTTGGGCTTATAACTCTGTAACCAGTTCTTAGATTCATTGCTAACGTAATGACTGTGTACTATTTTATCTTTTAATGACGATGCTTTTTTTGCTGTTAGAAGGGGAAAATCACCAACAAATGGATAAATGTCCTTGTCAAGGGTGAATAAATGCCAGTGTTTGGAGAGTATGGCTTTAATATCGTGCCAACTTTTATTGTAAGTAGTGATTATTCTTACTTTGCCATCTTGTGGCTTATCTCTGGTATTGTACAAGAGTGACTGCCTAGTAGTATTAAGAGCTCTCATATAACCTGTTTTAAGAGATTTAATATTATATCCACGTTTACAGAAGCAATCATTAAGGTTATCAGCATGTTCCTTGAACAATGACTCTGTAGAACAATTGTGTCTATGTCTCAGGTAATGACCTAAGGGGATGCCATTTATCTGGGCTTTAGGATGATGACTTGATGCTTTAAGGATGGTATTTACAGCAGTTGGTTTGCGGTAACTCTGGGTAAATAAGGTATTATTGAAATCTTTTGTAAGTAACAGATCTAAGAATGAAATGTCTTTGTTACTTTATTCATATGTAAACTTCAAATTCAAAGTATTAACATTTAAATGCCACAAGAGATCATCGATGAAACGGATCCATAACAGGACCATTCCATCAAATTCATTTGGTACATCCAATACTGAATCCATCTCCCATTTGCCTAAATAAAGACAGGCATATGTGGGTGCACAGCAGGCCCCCATGGCAGTCCCCATAATTTGTTTGTAAAATTTACCACTAAACTTATAATAGTTACGTTCCAAGACAAAGCGTAATAAATCAATAACAAATTCAGTATGGGTGTCAAATCTATTTCCTCTTTGTTTCAAATAGAAATGGGCAGCATAAATCCATGGTGAGGGAGAGAGGAATATAGAGCCTCTACATCTATTGTAACTAACAGTGTTTTATCTGATAGAATAATATCATCCAATTTACATAACACCTCAGTGGTGTCTTTTACAAATGAGGGGATAGAGGTCAGGAAAGGCCTTAGATTCCAATCCACATATTTGGCAATGTTTTCAAGTAAACCTCCCTGACACTATAGACTGACCAGGGGGAGGGTTTTTATTTTTGTCTAATTTGGGTGTAAAACGTTGGGATTCTGGGAAATTTAACTCTCAAAAAGTCATTTTCACTAGCATTAATTACACCATTAGACAACACCTCAGTTAGAATAATGTCTAAATCAGTCATATATTCAGTAGTTGGATCATACAGTAGTTTCTCATAATTGTCTTTGCAGAAAAATCCTATTGGCTATTCCAATCAGCCAATAGAATGCAAGCTCAATCCTATTGGCTGATTGGATCAGCCAATAGGATGAAAGATCAATCCTATTGGCTGATTGCAACAGCCAATAGGATTTTTCCCCTTTAATTCCTATTGGCTGATAGAATTCTATCAGCCAATCGGAATGTAAAGGACATCATCTTGGATAACGTCACTTAAAGTGAACTTTATTTTCCAGCGATGATTGGAAGAAGAGGATGCTCTGCGTCAGATGTCTTGAAGATGGACCCGCTCCGCGCCAGATGGATGAAGATAGAAGATGCCGTCTGGATGAAGACTTCTGCCCGCTTGGATGAAGACTTCTTCCGGCTTCGATGAGGACTTCTGCCGCCTGGATGAGAATGGATGTCCGGTCTTCGAAAACTGTAAGTGGATCGTCGGGGGATAGTGTTAGGTTTTTTTAAGGGTTTATTGGGTGGGTTTTATTTTTAGCTTAGGGTTTGGGCATCGTAAAAGAGCTAAATGCCCTTTTTAGGGCAATGCCCATCCAAATGCCCTTTTCAGGGCAATGATTAGCTTAGCTTTATTTAGATATCATTTTATTTGGGGGTTTGGTTGTGTGAGTGGTGGGTTTTACTGTTGGGGGGTGTTTGTATTTTTTTTTACAGGTAAAAGAGCTGATTTCTTTGGGGCAATGCCCCACAAAAGGCCCTTTTAAGGGTCATTGGCAGTTTAGTGTAGGCTAGGTTTTTTTTTATTTTGTGGGGGCTTTTTTTTTTTTTTTTTGTAATTTAGATAATTGTATTTTATTCATTTAATTTTTTTTTAATTTAATTGTGATGTTAGGTTTTAGTGTAAGGCAGGTTAGGTTTTATTTTACAGGTAACTTTATATTTATTTTAACTAGGTAGCTAGTAAATAGTTAATAACTATTTACTAACTAGTCTACCTAGTTAAAATAAAGCAAACTTACCTATGAAATAAAAATAAAACCTAAGATAGCTGCAATATAACTATTAGTTATATTGTAACTAGCTCAGGTTTTATTTTACAGGTAAGTATGTATTTAGTTTTAAAAAAGGAATTATTTAGGTAATAATTGTAAGGTTTATTTAGATTTATTTTAATTATATTTAAGTTAGGGGGTGTTAGGGTTAGGGTTTGATTTAGGCTTAGGGTTACGTTAGGGTTAGGGGTTAATATATTTATGTAGTTATGTGGGAGGCCAGAGGTTTAGGGGTTAATAGTTTAATTTAGTATATTTCGTTGTGGGGGGGCTTGCAGTTTAGTGGTTAATAGGTTTATTATAGCAGCGGTGTGGGCGGACGGCAGATTAGGGGTTAATAATCTTTAAATAGTGTTTGCGATGCAGGAGGGCGGTGGTTTAGGGGTTAATAGGTTTATTATAGTGGCAACGATGTCGGGGAGCGGCGTAATAGGGGATAATACATTTTAATAGTGGCGGTGATGTCCGGAGCGACAGATTAGGGGTTAATAAATTTATTATAGTGTTTGCGATGCCGGAAGGCCACGGTTTAGGGGTTAATAGGTAGTTTATGGGTGTTAGTGTACTTTTTAAAACTTTATTTATGAGTTTTATGGTACAGCTTTGTAACGTAAAACTTATAACTACTGACTTTAGATGGCGGTACGGATCTTGTCAGTATAGAGTGTACCGCTCACTTTTTGGCCACCTAGGCAAACTCGTAATACCTGCGCTATGGAATTCACATTGAAAAAGGACTTTTTTAAAAGTGCGGTACTGATGTTGTGTGACGGTCAAAAAGGTGTGCGGTACACCTATACCTGCAAGACTTGTAATATCGGTGTTAGGGAAAAAGCAGCGTTGTGAAGCATAATGATGCTTTTTCACTCATAACGCAATACTCGTAATCTAACTGAAAGACAGGTAGGTGAAATAAAGTATTACAACAAAATTGCAAAATGTAGCTGTAGAACATCAAGAAGTAAAAAATATTGGCCTAGATTATTTAGTGAGCTCGATATTTAGTTAAGCGCAATGTGAGCGCACTTCCATAGGCTCCAATGGGAGCCTCGTTCTTATGCTGTGAGACATGGCAAAGAACTTAGTGCAGCACAGGGGTAAGTCGCGCAGCATGGGCAGCAAATTTAAAATATATATGTATACATACATATATACAGTATATATATATATATATTTTATTGAAGGTTTAGATGGAATATACAGGTATTTTGATCAAAACAAAAATAAAATATGTACAGTCATTATGTTCTATGACATTAGGCTGATACATAGGCCCATATTTATCAAGCTCCGTACGGTCTAAAGACCGCTGCTCAATAACCCTGTCCACCTGCTCTGAGCAGGCGGACAGGAATCACCGGAAATCAACCCGATCGAATACGATCGGGTTGATTGACACCTCCCTGCTGGTGGCCGATTGGCCGCGAGTCAGCAGGGGGCAGCGTTGCACCAGCAGCTCTTGTGAGCTGTCGGATCAGGTCCGTAAGACCTATGATAAATAGGGGCCATAGGGAAGTCATTACAACTGACACAAGGTGAAGATATACAACAGTATAACCGAAAATCTGAAGAATACCTGTAGAGAAATTAAAAAAAAAAAAACTCTGACCTTCAGTTTTACACCTCCTCTAAACCAGTGGAGCCACTTTTGGACCCCCAAGACAGCGAGTAGTGTAATTACTAGGAGGGTTATATTAATGTAAGGCCACTTTTGGGCCAACAGAACATTATTAAAACACATCAACATAGAATATGGAATATATAGAAAAAGAAAATGGAAGGAGCATCTATCATAAAAATAGCTTGTAACACTGAGTAGGACTCTGGACTCTACGCTGGCTGGCTATAACTAACTAGATAGAAATGTATACTTAACATGGGTGAATCTATCAGGCACTACAGGAGAAGTGTTAGGGCTGCTATATAATAGTAATATAGTAGTAATATGGCGCACTGGGAATCTCTAAAATTGTGAAAGATAGGGTAGGCATATATGAAAACAATGTATATCGAGGGCTACACAGCAACTACTCATACTGGAGCACCTGGTACTGATGTTGGACTCAGAGAATGTATGTTAGAACTGGCAATAAATCTATAGATTAGGGAGTAAAAGTATCTCCTAAACATCATAAACTAATTTTCCAGACTCTTGCCAACGCTCACATGTGACAAAGGAAGAAAATGCAAAGCATATAATACAAGAAATGAAAATTGTAAAACATTTCAATATTTGGACCACACAAAAATAAAGTCACAGTTATTCACAGTACAGTAATTAAACCTTATGATCTAACTATATATGTAATCTCCATAACTAAAATTATAAAGAGTGGAGGGGTTCTATTATAGTGGTAGTGAGTCTACTACAGATAGTCTATAGACCAAAACCCTGAGTTATCCTCTAGGCTCCAAATAGAAATTACCAGCTATAATGGAAAAAGTACCCCTCCCAATGGGTGGTCACCTCTTTTGTGTTATTCAAAGTATAAGGTTAAATAATAATTGGGATAGTTATGAGGGGAATAAAAAGGGCCAGTAAATATGAGTATAATGTTGTCAGAAGGAGATGTGGAGGCGTACAGTAAATCCAATACAAAGTTTTTGGCATATGAATATTTAGTGACGTAACAATATATGGACACCGCAAATTAACAACGTTCAATCACAATCTGTAAAGGAGCATTTACTAGAAATATCGATAATAGGGCACTATTTGATCCTACTGACTATGGGGAACAGAATCAATCAACTATGTAGAGACAAAATACTATAAGTGCAATGTCAAATTTACCATCTATGAAGGTGCTGGGGGGCAGTCTCGGCACTATATTATGAATAAGTAGTGGCTTTCCAAATACATCAGGTCAATCCGTGTGGGTATGGGTATTATGGAGTGAACACACAAGGGTAAACTTGACTGCTAAACGTAAGTGGCTTTAAGTGAAAATAAATCTCTTAGGGTCTATCAACTTAAGGATGTCATCTATTGGGGTAGTGTGTATGCACAAAATGAACCTTGGGTGAGACACTCATATGTCAGACAGCTTTGTAACTTTCCTGTATTAAGCTTAATGGAAGTATAACAAAGCAGCACTATAGCAAACACTGTATCTGATAAGCTACTACATTTGTTTTGCTATGGGTAATCAAGGAGCCCTAGAACTATATTAGCTCAGTGGAATTGTAAAACAACCTATTATTTGGGGGCTAGTGTAGTACCAATCAGTGACTTTAGCTGTTGGCTCTACATTACCAGAACGTTTAGTTCCTATACCCTGTTTATAATTTACATAAAGTGTAGTAGGAGCTGTTAATATTGCTATCTATTTTGAAATATCTGGCCTAAGGGTTTACGGTAAATTAGGTAGGGATCTACCAGCTACCCCGGCCGTAGGCCACTGGTATAGTACCAGAACAATCTACAGGGAGAATAGGAGATAAATTGCAAACTACATATGGAATTTTTAATGAGTGTTCCTCCTTATCAGGTGTTCCTAGCAGGGGATGTAGAGCCAAAGTTCCTGTGAAAAAGAAAACTATTGAAACAATATCTGCTACAGTACTTTTATACTTCTTGTAGAATCTAGGATAGAATATCCATAGTATGAAGTATAGATAAGCTCAAACTATATTACCAGCACATATTATGTGTCCTAACTGATATCCCTTAATCTGATATAGCTGTCAGTGAGATCTATTTTAGATATATGAAAGGCTGTAGAAAAATAAGAGTAACTATTAGCCTCTCTCTGGCAGTGACAAGCTTGGACAGGAGAAATCATTCATATCTAGTATCTTAGTCCTGTGCATATTACATAATGATACTACATGTATACTTTATATAGAGTAATCAAAGGCAGGACCCAAAAAAATGTTTAAACAGTGGGAGAACAAATGTCTATCATCTACAAACAATATTTATATGGTTTTTCTTAGTGAGCCTGGTAGAAACTTACAGAGCTGTGAATGTACGTCAGCCATACACTATAGTGCTAGATTCCGATAGTCACTGGTAATGGTTCAGATTAATGCCATCACTTGAAAATATGAGTGTAAAAACATGTGCTTAAGTACATACATAAGTATTATATGTTGTAGTCCTCCTTAGATCCAGCTCAGTCGCCATCATTAGGATAGGGCTGTCTCAAACAGAAACAAGTTGCATATAGGCCTGTAGAGTGTATTTTATGCCAAGTCCTATTGCAGAAGGTTCAGCCGAACCTGGACTTTCTCCATTCCGATGTAGCAGTTGGCTGATTAGGAAAAAAGTTTTGTAGACTGCTTTTTCCCCAGTGTGGGCCTTTTCCATCTTCTTTAGCGAGGTGTGAGTGAGTAACTGACCCAGACTCTGGTCCTACCATTTTAGTAGGCCATAAGCTTTGATGTGCTATCAATGGGATCAGATGTTTCCCACAGTCCGCTGTTCTGCCTTTGAACTGGGGATTTTAATGGTGAGCGCTGACATAGCCAGCTTGTTGCTCACCTTTTCAGCTGTTAGTAGCAAGCTTCTCTGAGGTATATTGCCAGAACAATCGGTGTAGCTGTCATTGGTATCTTGTAGCTCCTGAGAAAATGCTGATGTACCCTCCTCCTTTAACTTAGATGACAGGTTCAGCGAGAAACACTATTTAATTAACCTGTGGAGTCGCTGGTAATGGTCTTCAAGTAGCGCCAACACCACTTTTTTAAGCTCCTGTCCCTCCATTTCAGGTACTGTATCGGAGATTGACCTTAGGGTTTCGTTATGGAGTCCAGTGTCGCCAGCTATACAGATGGCCCAATGATCACTTATTTGAGTATTTATCCTATTACAGGATATCTTAACCCCAGCAGCCCCAGACCTATGCTTCACTCCTAGCACAGAGTTCACTTCTTGTGATCATCGTACTGCGCAGTCACAGCAAGTTGTAAAATGGCTTCTCAGTCTGTGTAGGAATCTGATGCATAGCTGTCCCGAAGAACATAGGCAGGAGCACAGTCAGATCCTTGACATTGAGCATCTATCAGATCCCAGTTGTGAAGAACCTTTAACCCCTTAATGACCACAATGTACCCTGTATGTCACTGGTCGTTAAGGGATTTTTCAGGACATAATAGCACAAGTCTAGCAAGAACACGTTATTGATGCCCTCCCTCCAGCAGGCTTTGTGGAATAAAGCAGTCTCAACACTGGTGGCAAGACCGCGCTTTAAAACAATCAAGTCCCAAAAAAAGGCCAGTGACATACAGGGTACGTCGCTGGTCCTTAAGGGGTTAAAAATGTATGAAATATTACAGATTTACTATATTTAACTTATAGAAAGTCCTTCAGTCTCCAGGAGCTTCACAAAGACGCGTCTTGCCGCTTTGAGAGCAGGCTCCGCCCCCCAATATACATAAATATTTATGTGTTTATATGTGTATATAAACATATTAACGCATAAATCAAAGAAATTGTCCACTCTTGGGCCTTCATAAAGATATTTCTTCATAATATTGAGGTTATGGAAAAAGGTTACTCACAAACTTTATATTATTATTTTCTAAAGATAATTAATACAGAGATAAAATAAAGATAAGTTATAATTAAACAGAATGTGTCTTTATAAGATCCAGTAGCGGACCTAATGAACAGAGGGCCCTTGTTTTGCCCCCCCCCCCCCCCCAAGTCATCACGAATTTCCATACAATTATATATTTTTTATATATATATATATATATAAATATATATATATATATATATATATATATATATATATATATATATATATATATATATATATATATATATATATATATATATATATATATATATATATATACATACATACATACATACATACACACACACACATCACATTCATCCAAAGATAAACACAGCACTCAACGGATTTTTGAAAGTAAAACCTCACTTTTATTTTGGTCACATTAAAACAACATATTCCCCAAATGTTTTGGTACCAAACAGGCACCTTTCACAATGGGACACTGAAATGCAAAGAGCGCTCTTTACATTTTGACCCTGCACAGCTTCCTGTGAGTGCCAGAGAGCACCCAGGGCTGAGCATGTTGCAGTGTCATGGGATGTTTACCCAGTCCAGTCTGAGAGTGTAGTCCTTTTCCGTGTTTTGTATATGTCTATGGTGATTACATAAGCCTGTGCACTCTTCACTTGTTCCTAGTTTGTTGGATTGAGAGCTTGCATTGTGTGGCTGTTTTAGAGTCTCAGGTTTTGGAAGGGACCTTGACGTGGTACCTGGGCTTGTCCCATTTGTCCAAATGTGGCAACTAACCGTTCCATTTTTGCTTTTAATCTTAGCTGAGAGCTTGTAAGTGAGTGCTGGACTTTCTCTGTGTGTTTATATATATATATATATGTTACCCAATGTAGGTTACTGGCAATGTAATTTGCTCAGTACAAAAATCCTAGAGTCAGTGCTAAAATTCTATCAGTTTCTATGTGGCTACACTTGTTGGCTCAGGGATGGGGTTAGGCTTCCAGGGTCCTTGCCAAAAGCTGCTGTGAAAGGTGAAAGCTTAAAGGTAAACGGCCATGTTTTGGTGTTCAGAAGGAAGGCAACAAAGTGGAAAACAGCTGCACTGGGTGGTGTGAGAGCGAGCTCACAGGCATGGAACAAGAGAAAAAATAAGTGACACGGAGCAAGAGAAAAAAATAATAGTAAATTAACTACTCGCTCACTTTTGCCTCTAGCTCTGTTACTTCCACCCCAGCCCTGGCAATGCTAGCCATCAAATGCAGCCACTGCTCACTGATTAGCTGAGCGTTGACAGGAGACACGCACCTCGCAACATCATTCTGACAACAGCGCACTACGCTCAGCATCTCTGTACGGATGGGCCTGATTGGAGAAGGGGGCTATTGCTGCTTTGCTGCTTGTTGGGCTCCCCTTTGCCCTTGGGCCCCATGCCACCGCGCTGTTTTCACCACCGGTAGTTCCACCCCTTATAAGATTCCTCCTCAACCTTCCCACCTCCATGATCCATCCCAGACAGCTCTCTAACTATCCCGCCTCCTGATGGTCTCTGCTATCATAGGTACTGACATCTGTATATCAGTACCCAGGTAGTACACTTTTATTTATTTATTTTTATTTATTAATACAAAAACTTTGATGTAGTGTAGCGGTCCCCTCACCCTCCCCATCTCCCCTATCCAAGCAATCATTCTGTAGGGCCCCCCTGTCATCCCCATGCTGTAGTGGATTCCTCACTCACTGCCTTCCTCCTAGTAAAAAATGTCCTACAGCACAGTGATCCCTCCCATTCCTCCCCCTCCCGCCCCCCTCTGGCAGTGGGCCGCCCACCTGCCTCCCTCCTTCTCTCCCACACCACCCATGGTGCTATTGCATCCTATACAGAGAGTGACATTGTCTGTATAGGCAATCTGGCTTCATATGGTAAAGGGAGCAAGATCAGTGCTCCCTTACCATATGAAGGCAGGTGGCTTCTGCCTCTAACTGCAGTCTCGGCTGTGTAAGCTGACAGCCAGGACTGCAGCATGAGGCAGAAGGTTGAACGTAGGTACTACGTGAACAGGGTACACTAGGCAAAGTATCCTGTGATGTAGTACCTACATCCATATGGCTTAAGGCCTAGTTTCTTAACCTGTGGTACGTGTACCGCGGGGGTACTTGGGGCATTGGCAAGGTACTCCAAGGACTGGCCTTCACTGTTTTTTTTTTTTTTTCCTGATGTAGCTATTGTAAACATGAAATATCAAAGAAAGCTGTGTTTCTGATTTCTACCCTTGAGTACTCCTAACAGTACAGAGTCTGAGTATTTCCCTACATGGGTTGGATGACTGCTCAATCACTTATTCACCTCAAATTGGTAGAACCTTAGATTCTGGCATTTTAGTGACATATGAGGGCTGGAGTTGAGTTTCACCGATATGAGCAGAGAAAGTGTATTACTGTGACCAAGTGTCACAGAGACAAGTGACAGATAAATGTGCCTCTGTGAAATAGGTAAAGTGCATCATACTGAAGTGTGCCGCAGTAAAACCAGACAGATAAACTGTGTGTGACCTGAGGTAGAGGTAATAGTGTGTATATGTGTGTGACCTGAGGTAGAGGTAATAGTGTGTGTGACCTGAGGTAGCGGTAATGGTTTGTATGTGTGTGTGTGACCTGAGGTAGAGGTAATGGTGTGTGTGACCTGAGGTAGAGGTAATAGTGTGTATATGTGTGTGTGTGTGACCTGAGATAGAGGTAATAGTGTGTATATGTGTGTGTGTGTGACCTGAGGTAGAGGTAATAGTGTGTATATGTGTGTGTGTGTGAGAGATCTGAGGTAGAGGTAATGGTGTGTGTGACCTGAGGTAATGGTGTGTACATGTGTGTGTAACCTGAGGTAGAGGCAAGAGTGTGTATGTGTGTGACCTGAGGTAGAGGTAATGGTGTGTATCTGTGTGTGTGTGTGACCTGAGGTAATGGTAATGGTGTATGTGACCTGAGGTAGAGGTAATGGTGTGTATGTATGTGTGTGTGTGTGACCTGAGGTAGAGGTAATGGTGTGTATGTGTGTGTGTGTGTGACCTGAGGTAGAGGTAATGGTGTGTATATCTGTGTGTGTGTGACCTGAGGTAGAGGTAATGGTGTGTATGTATGTGTGTGTGTGTGACCTGGGGTAGAGGTAATGGTGTGTATGTGTGTGTGTGTGTGACCTGAGGTAGAGGTAATGGTGTGTATCTCTGTGTGTGTGTGACCTGAGGTAATGGTAATGGTGTGTGTGATCTGAGGTAGAGGTAAGGGTGTGTATGTGTGTGTGTGTGACCTGACCTGAGGTAATAGTAATGGTGTGTGTGACCTAAAGTAGAGGTAAGGGTGTGTATGTGTGTGTGTGTGACCTGACCTGAGGTAGAGGTAATGGTGTGTATGTGTGTGTGTCTGACCTGAGGTAATAGTAATGGTGTGTGTGACCTGAGGTAGAGGTAAGGGTGTGTATATGTCTGTGTGTGTGTGTGACCTGAAAATAATGTTATTGACTTTATAACACATCACTTCCATCTATTGCAGTAGTGCTGCATGAAATACTATAATCACACGGCATACTCCCCAATCGATAGGTATTAATATAAACCAAAATATTAATATACATCAATGTTTATCTTACTTTATAGGAAAACCTCGTAAATTTTTAAAAAAAAATGTTATTTACAAAAAAAGTGTTAAAAAAAGTATAATAAGCAATGTAATTGTATAGTGCATACAAATAACAAACCGTACACTCATGCCTACTGTACTCATAATGCTCCAACTCAAATAGCTACATACTTAATTTACTACTTTCACTATTATTCTAGAACTGAAATGGTTATTTTCATATCACACTTTACAAAGTTCTCAATCCAAACACCTGTAATGTAAGTGATATACCATCTGAAGGACCATTGTGCTATTGGTAACTGGTAGGTTTCTGAAAACTTAACAATGGGAAACATGCTGATCTGATAATCTGTGATTTGAAACACCAGTAGTTTTATTTGGGTCCCTGTAGTTGGTCTGAAACATTCTACAAGGACAGGACCCCGCTTCATGTCCTTATGGTTTAAAGCTCACCTAAACTGATACATATTTAATCCTAGTTCACTGCTTATTTTGTGTACATGAAAAGGAGACAGGATATTCATTGTGATGGCCTTACACTTGGTAATTCTTGAATAAACTACATATGACAGATGAGTTCATTGCTAGAAAAGAAAGGTTGTGTTGGCCTTGTATAACACAAGCAAAGCTTCTTCAGCACCATAGGATTTTCCTATTTCATCAAGTTGTCCTTGTTTTATCATGAATGAGGATAATATACATCATATGAGCTTGTTGCAGCTGCTGCCACTCTGTACTTTTACTTCCTAAGTTGTGTTATGTCCAGTTGAATGTGATGCTCAATAGAAAACACAACTTTGCATACAGTATAGTGTAATTTGTTTGTATGGAGGTGTTCTTGCTTTTTGTTTGATAGCATCCATAAACTTAAACTTTAATGTCATCACTTTCCACTATTTAACTTCATGGTAAAAGACAAATTGAATATTTACCATCAATTGATAACCAGAATAGCTTGTCTCTGCAATGTGATGGCTTCAAATCATAAAAGATGAAAAAATGCTATGTAAATGAATGTATGATCATAGCCAGTTTCTATTTTCCAGTATTTATGTATGATGATTACAATGCTCAAGGAGAAAGCCCCTGATATTCAAAGTGCAGCACTTGCCTTGGGTCACTTCTCCAGCTCAAGCACCAGGTCTCCAACGTGGGCTCCCCTTAGCCCTGTTCAATATCTCTACATCAGCTTCACTGTGTCCATACAGTTCACCCTAGTTAGAGCAGGGGGAATGTCCGCTTCTGTTAGGTCCAATAACCGAGTGTGCTAAGATGAGGTCACTTAGGCCCTGATATTCAAAGATTCTCCAGCTTGGAGAGAAATTGTAGTTCAGACTTCACAAAGGCTGAATTTTCAAAAGAAAAAGCGCAGAACTCTCCAGTACTGCGAGATCTCTCTTATTTGATGTATGTGAAGGAGAGACAAGACCAGTCCAATATAGCACTGGATGATATGAGAGTTGTGTTACACTTACACTTTGTGCTTTGTATTTTACATTTACACTTCAGATTGGCTTCTTTTTAGTATTAGTGCATTTAAGCTTTGCACTTTCTCTTTAATCCATTTAAATTTTGATGCAGTGATTTTACACATTCGTATTATGCTTTGTAAGTTTCTGTGTTACTTTAATAAAACAAGCATAGCTATTTTACTCATATTTTAGAAGCATGTGATCTCTTTATGTTATTTATTGTCATCTATTTTTTTTAAGGATTTTAGTATTTTTGTTTTTTTAGATTTATATTTCCTGCAAAAGTTTTTTTTTTGGGCAGCATGTCAATCCATCTAGCCATGTGGGCTGTAGTCGTGATTATAATTTTACATAGCACAAATTGAGTTACAAAATGCATCTTTTCTATAAGGAATATCTTAAAAAACAAACAAACAAAAAAACTACTGCTAATGCATCTACTTTCTTATGGTTTTGTTATTGACAATCACAACTAAAATGCAAAATGGTAATTGAATTTCACTGTAAGGAGCATTTGAAAACAAATTCCTTATTAACAGGGTCCTTTTAAAACATAAGTTATACTGTACACAAAGATATTCAGAACATGCATTAAAAATATACGTATCACTTAAAGGGTAAAACACTTATAGCTGTTACTTCTTTCTTCACAGAAAACCTAGTACAAGGAAATCTTCAAGTAAACTTTATTAAACATACACAACTGCCTCTGAAAATACTGAAGAGCTTCTATTAAAATACACGTCTAGGCGACTTGACGTGTTTTACTCAACCATGAGTTACTTAGAATATGAATGAAAATAGCAATTGAGTGATGGAGCTGTCTTGCAAGAAGGTGTGTTTGAACAGAACAGCCTTCTAAAGTATCAGATTTTGTAACCCTGGCAATTCCTGTAGCCTTATGAGTAGCAAGAGAACTCTCTACAATTTAGTCTCTGCTTCCCTGTATTTGTTCACTTAAGGGGGATTAACAGTAGTACTTACATTTTTTGCAATGCTCCTTAAAGTGATGATAAATACTATCATTTCAAAAACGCTAGAATTTACCAGTGCTAAAAATAAAGGCGACTTTCAGTCATGAAGTATAAAAAATGTCATGCTGAAAGTTCCTTTATTTGCAGCGCGTTTATAACGAGCTGAGCGCCTATGGCCGCCGACAGCAAAACTCCTTTTGTCAGTAGTGTCTACTATTGGCTAAGAGGTGAAAACGTCACCACATTAAAAAAAATTGTGTTTTGCTGTGGGCGGCGAATGGGCGCTCAGCTTGGGATAAATAAAGTCACCTTTATTCGTAGCACTAGCAAATCCTAGTGTGTACCTTGCCTTTCATACCATGATACTGTATTTTTGTTTTGTATTGTTTAACTTTGCACTTTAGAATACCTAATAAAACTGTATTTAAAAAAAAAACATGCACAGAAGTGTAAGATCCTGATTTCTGTTTTTCTTATGTACCAAGTAAAAGCAACATAAAAGAAAAATAGCACTGCGGAATCTGTTGGCGCTCTACAAATAACCAATAATAATAATAATAATAAATGTTTTACAGGATAATGGATTGCCTATTAAAATGTAGTGACCTTTCAAAAAATAGGACATTTATGGGACTTATTCTAAAGGAGCATGACCCCAGTATTCGTCAAGATTCTGACCCCTCACAAATTAAACAATCTCCTTTTTCCAACCCCTTTTCAATAAAAACACAACACCTTTTTAAGGTATAACATTTTGACCACAGGTTCTTTATTAATACAATTACTTGATATTCAACAAATAAAATTAACAGTATAAATAACACTTAGATAACTTCAAAAACCCTTCTAAACTTTATTGCACTGAAAACAGCAACGTTATTCTTACCAACCATAATGTCAAGACGGTCGTAACCCCCTAAAGGCTCTGGACACAATACCCTTGCTGAGTCTGTATCTCCAACCCATCTATCTGACTTCAGGGAACCCCGATGGGAGTCATAAAATGATCAATTACCCCTGGCCAAGTTCCATAACTCTTAAACTTAAAATGGGCTAGCCCCCCCCCCCCCCCACGCTGTGACAATTTAGAAACAACTTCACTACAACTAGTCTCTAAATTGGGGTGGTTGGAAGGAGACTTCTCAATAATGTATAATTATTGTGTCTGCTCTTTTCCTGCTCAAACTCCACTTCAAACTAATCAACCAGTGCCAGCTTCCTCCCTGGTTTAAAGGCCCCCTCCCTCTTAGGCTATGCCTTCTGTCCAGGGGTCACCTTTATTCTTTAAAGAGGGACAAGTATGAAGCATGTAGTTTGTATATGGTATACTATGAGCAAAATTGATCAAAATTAGAATAAAAAAAACCCTCACAAATAATATCACCATATTTATGAAAGGTTATGCGCCAATAAAGTCACAACTTTTCATATATGCGAACAAATTGACTCGTGACCATTCGCAAGCCTTTGCTATATGAGAATAAATTGTCTGGAAATGCCTAATTCTTGTATTAATCTCATCTGGCATTTTAAAACGCCAGTATATATTCTCAGTTCTCATATATTTATGAAAAGTGGCGCATGTAATACTCACTGTTTTTAATCTCGACAATTTGTAGGTTGTGAGGTAGTGAAAAAAGGAGCGATGTTGTTTGTCTGGAGGGAAATGAAAACATTTCTTTTTCTTGTCGTAATGGCTGTATCTAGGGTTAGAAATCGCCCACAACAAGGCACAGAACCTGAAGAATAATAATTAACTAAATAACAAAAAAGGTATATACAGATTTATAAAAAAGTAAAATAATTTAAAGTGCAATTGAAGTAACTGTACTAAAAAGAACAAAGATAAGCTCCAACAAACGTGCAATCTTCCTCAATGAAAGAGAGCCAAAGATGGGGCAGAATAAAAATAAATTTAATGTACAAGAAATACCATTTGTACAATCACTTGATTAATTTATTCTGTTATAATAGGATAAAAAAAATCCATTTATTGGTGGCTAAAGTTAAGATTGATAAAAATAGTGAAAATTATATTTTCGCAAGAAAACTGGATCAGCCATTCGCTTGACATCGCAAAAAACTTTCGCCCAAAAATGTCACTATAATTTTGATAAATAATGGGGACAATTTTGGACTTTACACAATGCGAGCTATTGCGGAAATAATTGCGACTTTTTAGACACATTTTTTGTGGCTTAAAGGGACATGAAACCCCAAATTTTTATTTCATAATCTTTCATAATTTAGACAGAGAATACAATTTTAAACAACTTTCTAATTTACTTCTATTATCTAATGTGTTTCATTCTCTTGGTATAATTTGATGAAGGAGCAGCAATGCACTACTGTTTTCTAACTGAACACACGGATGAGCCAATGACAATCGTTATATATATGCAGCCACCAATCAGCAGATAGAACCTAGGTTCTTTGCTGCTTCTGAACTTACCTAGATAAACCTTTCAGCAAAGGATACAAAGAGAAGAAAGTAAATTAAATAATAGAGGTTAATTGGAAAGTTGATTAAAATTGTATTCTCTATCTGAATCCTGAAAGATTTTTTTTGGGTTTCATGTCCCTTTAATAAATGTTGCCCTAGATACTTCTCTCAGTTTCTGTCACACTATCACAAGCAATTTGTGACCCTCACCTACAGTTCTCACAGCTGAGAATCACTGTTCTATATGGATTACTTTTCTGAATAAATCCAGTTCTCTGTTTTTATTGAATTAGTTGCAAATTAAAGTATTTTCATAATTTCTAACATTACATACATGAAGTTTGATTAACCACTTCACCAGTCAATTAACTGAGCAGTAACTGTATTATTCCTCCTTAAGAGAGCAACATGACAGTGCCTGCGAGAGGAAATGGGCGGACCTAAACTCTCGGTAGTTGGCGAAATGGATACGAAGTCTGCAGGGAATACGGTCGGGCAAAGCACTCATTTAAATATTTCATTGGAAGGTGTGTTGTGGGAGGGAGTGGAAGAGATTTGATCCTAAGTAAAAAAGGAGGAGGAGGGCCAGGAAACTAGAGCTCAAGTGCATTGAGTGTATGAGCAAGTGGGAAGCACGACCAGCGGCAGATTCCTATTGAAACCATTGCTGTGGAAGTGACTCCAAATATAATAACAATACATGAAAAGAGTTTATATTTTACATTTATCCTTCTCATCTTAAGGAAAATAAGGAAACATGTCCCTTATGGCAAACGGAAACGTCGTTGATGAGGTATATATTGCATGTGTGTATAAGCTTTACAAGAGGCAACTTGTGATTACAGCTGTCAAAACCTTAGCACGCACAACGGAAAAGCTGCGGTATAAAGGATGCAAATGATGGTTTTATGAGACACGCAAAAGATAACCTGTGTTTGAGATCGTATGTGCCATTTACATGAGCAAAGCTGGAGGAGCTCCGTGAGATAAACATGGGAGTGGGAGTAGCGCTGTACATCGTATAGCTATACCCTTCCTCAATGCTTCCCACACATTTTATAACTAGAGCTCAGATGTAGCGTATTGTGTTGCTTGGCTTATTCACATGAGAAAGAACTAGAGGTTGTATTCCCTGGGCTGATTGTGCAACAGGTGTCAGTAGAATAAACAGACCCAAGAGTGAACTGAAGGTGTGAGGAGAAAGTGAAATTGCAGACTGGGTCCGATGTTGTGGTGTGTGTGTTTTTTTAATCTATACTAGTTTATTACCTCCAACATAGCATTTTGTTTTTAAAATTGCGTTTGTATAATAGGTATTAGTTTTCGATAAGAATGTTTAAAAAAAGTGTGTTCACTAAACCTTACATATTTAACAACAATATAAAAGAGGCATTTGATTTTTAATACCATGGCACCTTACTTTTATACCTGTGTTGTACAATCTATGGCACAAGAGCCACAATGTTTTCAGTGCATGTTTTAGCTGTTCCTACTCTTAATCAAATGTGCTGGTCGCACATTCACTGTGATTTGCCAGTTTTAACTGTATGTGTATCTCTATATTTTTATATATATATATATAAATAAAATCTATATCTCTTAAAATCTGTACAATGTAATTTTGCATTGCTTGGGCACACCACTTGCGTGTAAAAATGTTGTTTTAACTTTTATGAGGCCACTTAGAGACAGATATAAATGATCTCATATCATGCAATCAGGTTTATGCAAGTAAGACTGTTAGGATTCTGCGTTCTACAGTACGCCAGTGTTTCTAGGGAAGTGGAAAAACTACAACTGTCAGATTAACACTGTGGGAAAAAGAAATAATAAACTTTGCAATGTGCTTTTTGTTTTTGTTTTTTTTTCTTCCTTCCCCCCTCCCCACTGTGTATAATAAAACATTTTGGGCTAGGTTACAAGTGGAGGGGTAATTTTATTGCGCTCCTCTAAACGGGCAAATTCGCCCATTTGTGGGCGCACAATATATAACCAGCCAGTACAAGTGGCTGGTTAATGCTACTACAAGCTTGTGGCAGAAATGAGCGCTCCAAAAATTTACAAGAGGTCAGACCTCTGGTTAGATTTAAAAATATCCCCTAATTGCCCCCGAAATGGTAGCATGTGGGTGGGTTGTGTTTTTTTTTTTTTTTTTTTTTTTTTTTTAGAACTGCACAAAGCAGTTTTTAGAGGTTAGTGTGCAGGTATGGGGTACTAGAAAAAAATGGCACTGAAAAGTGCCTTTACATTGCAGTCTATGGGGACTGTGTGTTCACTGTAAATATGTGTATATAAACCTATTAACCTATAGCTAGGTTCTCAGCCTTGTCTGACGGCATGAGAACGAGGCTCCCGTTGGAGCCTATGAAAGCGTGTTCTTGTGAGCGCAAAGCTTCCCTGCAATCGCATTTGCATTGCGCTCAACTTGTAACACCAACGCACTTTTGCGCAAATATTGCGCTTGCTTAAGCAATATTTTGTGCTCCACTCGTCATCTGGACCTTTGTGGGCGTTTAGCAATGCAGACATACACTATGTCTAAAGAAACTAAAGACCAACCTAGAAAATGAAAGTGTTTTATTTCAAGTCTGGTTAGTATTTTATCTCACTTAAAGTGAAGGTAAACTTTAGTGAATGAGAGCCTGTGTGTGGTTTTTTTTGTTGTTTTTTTTTTTAAAAATCCTATTAAAAACAGGGGCACTTTCATTCATCAAAGTTTACAAATCAACCAATTTGATTAAAAACTTACCTTTGTTTGTTTTCACAGCTACAGCAGCATTCCCCTCCTGGAAATCCTCTCTTCACACGTCGGCAATGACTAATCTGCCTTCCTCCAATCACGGCTTTCCCCCAGGGTGGTTATTGCCTAAGGCCATGCTGTGATTGGAGGAAGCCTGATTAGTCATTGACGTGTGAAAAGAAGATTTCCAGGAGGGGAAAGCTGCTGTAGCTGTGAAAAGAAAAAAAGGTACGTTTTTAATCAAAACGGCTGATTTGTAAACTTTGATGAATGAAAGTGCCCCTGTTTTTAATAGTATTTTTAAAAAACAGACTTTCATTCATCAAAGTTTACCTTCACTTTAACTGTAGCCAATTGTTAGTTGTAAAATAATTTGAGATACAGTATAAGTAATCACATAACTGGTTTATGCAATTTGTAACATTTTTGCAAAATACTTAGGTTACAGAATATGTTTCTGTCAAGGGACCATGGGCCAAGCACAATTTTTACACACAAGCATGATTTGTTTAAAGTGATGCTAAACTTGATCAATCTACTCAATAACATTTTAAATATCTTTTAAAATGGAACCTTTCATTCATGAATTCTTTTTTTATTTATATTTTAAATCGCCAAATAAACGTCTATTGTGTTTTATATTTCTGATTTCCCCCCCCCCCCCAAATGATTTGTGTGCCTAAACCTGAACTTACAATAAAAAAAAAAAATGCCCCATTCACTTGAATGTGCATGTGCTTTTCATTTGTCGTGATCCCTGACTCTGGGCGTGTTTATCTTTTTGGAACAGGTAATCCCCTGCTTATGTCATTCAGATATTATACTAAGGTGTAAGCAGCGGTCTATTGAAATAGCGCAGCGGTGCTTATAAATACTTACTAAGTATGTTTGCCAACAAAAACTTTATTACACAAACGCTTGTTCATAAAGGGGAATTGTGCTCTGTTGTGCTGCACGCTCTCGTTTGCATCCGCTCCTGTCTGATATGTTAACAATGAATCCTGTGATTCATTGTTTATATTGAAGCCGATGGTGACAGAGGGCGCATGGGCGGGTTTCTCACACTCTGGACCACTCATTATTCTCTATGTGGATAGCGGGTTGTGCCTCTCTACGCCACACACACTCTGAAAAGGGAAAGATGAGGGGTAGAGGAACAAGAAGAGCGAGGTGAAATTAAAAAGTAAAAAAAACAAAAAAACTTGTAATATAAAGATGTTATGAAATGTATAACTATTGTATATTAAAAGTACATTACCAACCAACACTATGCATATAAATAATATGTAATACGTTTATAATTTGGAAAAATCACTTAACTTTTATATCTTGTAAATTTTGCAGAGTGCCGATCCTACAAAAATTCTGGGAACGGCATAGTGCAGCTTAATTTTATTACAGCTAATCACTGCATTAGAATTAATGAATCTACAGAGCCGGACACATGAGAAATAAAGTCATGTGATTGTCAGTGATGACGACGGGAGGGCCAATGAGCATATTATTATTATTATTATTATTATTATTATTTATTTTGTAGAGCGCCAACAGATTCCGCAGCGCTATAAACAAAGTACAACAAAACAATTATATGGCTCAAATGGGTAGAGGGCCCTGCCAAGAGTTGCACTGTGGTAGTCAGCTCTTAAGACGGTGATCTACAAACAGCTGGACTCTTAGGCTTACATGCTAAGGGGGTTCATGGGATAGCGATTGAGGAGAGGAACTGGTATAAAGAAAGGTTAGCATAGGTTGTATGCATCCCTGAACAGTAGAGTCTTTAGGGAGAGCTTGAAGCTTTCAAAATTAGTGGAGAGTCTTGTGGAGCGAGGCAGAGATTTCCACAAGATGGGAGCAAGTCTAGAGAAGTCCTGTAAATGGGAGTGTGAGGCGGTAACTAGAGGAGGAGAGTAGGAGGTCATGAGCAGAGCGAAGGGGACGGGAGGGAGAGTATCTGGAGACAAGGTCTGAGATATAGGGGGGAGCAGTGCAGTTGTATGTCAGAGTAAGAATTTTGTGTTTGATCCTAGAGGCAAGAGTAAGCCAGTGAAGGGATTGGCAGAGAGGTGCATCAGATGAAGAGCTACATGTAAGGAAGATTAGCCTGGCAGAGGCATTCATTATGGTTTGTAAAGGAGCTAGGCAGCAGGTGGGGAGACCAGAGAGGACAGAATGGCAGTAATCGAGGCAGGAAAGGATGAGAGAGTGGATTCAAATCTTAGTTGTGTTTTGTGTAAGGAAGTGTCTAATTTTTAGAGATGGTTTTTAAGGTGGAAGCGGCAGGCTTTAGCCAAGGACTGAATGTGAGGAGTGAAAGAAAGATCTGAGTCAAATGTGACACTGAGACATCGGGCATGCGGGGTAGGGGGAATGATGGAGTTGTCTACAGTTATAGAGAGATTGGGGGTGGAGATTTTGGAAGAAGGGGGGAAAATAAGGAGCTCAGTTTTGGAGATATTTAGCTTGAGGTAGTGAGAGGACATCCAGGAAGAGATGTGAGAAAGACGGTTAGTGACACGGGTTAGCATGGAAGGAGATTGGTCTGGTGCAGAGAAGTAGATTTGGGTGTCGTCGGCATACAAATGATATTGGAAATTGTGGGACTTTATTAGGGAACCTAGTGATGATGTATAGATTGAGAAGGGGACAGAGCCTTGCAGTATTCCGACAGAAAGTGGTGACTGGGCAGAGGAGGCCCCAGAGAAGGCTACACTAAAGGTACGGTTTGACAGGTAGGAAGAGAGCTACGAGAGGGCTGTGTCACAGATGCCGAAGGATTGGAAGGTTTGGAGCAAAAGAGGGTGGTCAACAGTGTCAAAGGCTGCGGACAGATCAAGGAGGATAAGCAGAGAAAGGTAGCCTTTTGATTCTGCCGTAAGTAGGTCGTTGGTAACCTTAACAATTGCTGCCTCTGTGGAGTGATGGGGATGAAATCCAGATTGCAGTGGGTCAAGGAGGGAGTTTGATGTAAGGAAATGGGATAGGCGTGCATATACTAGTTTTTCAAGAAACTTTGAGGTAAGAGGGAGGAGGGAAATAGGGTGGTAGTTGGATGGGGAGGTGGGATCAAGGGAGGGTTTTTTGAGGATAGGTGTGACTAGTGCATGTTTCAGAGTTGAGGGAAATATACTGGTGCTGTGAGAGGTTGAAAATGTGTGTGAGTATAGTGGTAATGGTAGCAGAGAGGGAGAGGAGTAGCTGTGAGGGGATAGGGTCAAGGGGACAGGTAGTGTGGTGAGAGCGCAGTATAAGTGCTGAACTGTTACACATACAAAGAACAGATCATTTAAAAAGCTATTATACAGATAATATACCATAATACACAAAAAAGAGGATCACTAAAATGATAAAATCATTTAAGAAGTATTTGAGGATGTCTCCTCATTTATACATCCAAGTGACCACTCGATTGACATGGACCAAGTCCAATATAAATTTAATTGTTCAATATAGTTCTTCCAGTGTTTCATACTTTGTGCCACTGTTCTAATCAGAGACTGGTCACGTGGCCTCACCTAGACAAATCCGAGCATCACAAACCTGGCAACTGTGTAACCACTTTATATTGGCATCTCTTCTAACAAGCAATAGGTATACACCTCACCGCTGTTGTCTCCAGTGACTAGTCATGCGATCTCAATCAGACCAATCCGTTTCCCACTCTTGGCTGCTGAGTTGTGTATAATTACACTCTATATCAGCGTGACTGCTAGATAGAACACTGTGACCTTAGGGGTAACGTTCTACACATGCGTGCGCTACTGTGCACAATCACAACATGACTGAGTCACGTAGGGCTTGGAAATTATTAAATATTCAGAAGAATTTAACCCCTTGGCAGCCGAGGACGTGGTTTTTTTTTTTTTTTTTTTTTTTTTTTTTGGCAACCGATGCAGAGGGGGCCACTCGGTGGCGTGGGAGGGATATAAGGGAGGCGAGTGGGCGGCCCATCGCTGCAGATGAGTACCGCATCCGTTAGTGCCGGCAGAGGGAGTGCACAGGGGCGTATGCGCTCAAATGAGCGGGGTTCGAGCATGCGTTCCTGCTACTGTGATATATCTTCATGGAGGGGGGAAATACGTGTGGGAGACGAAGGTGGGGAGTGTATTGAGGGGTCAGATAAAAAAGTCAGTTTGGCACTCAGAGGGAATCGCCAGCCACTGAGCGGAACCACTCAAAGCCCCAAAACTATAATTCAACAATCAAGAGAAAGTGGAAGCAAATCCCCTTTTATTTATTTTTTTTTTATTTATTTTTTTGCAGGTCACAGCACAAATAAATGTAGTAGCAACAAATAAGGGTGTATACCAACGTTGCTGCTACATTTGTTTGTGCTGTGACCTGCAATAAAAAGATTTGCTGCCACTTTCTCATGTCTGAGTGTACCCAAGATGGTGACAAATAGGTAGAGGGAGGAGGGTTAGGGAGCTGTTGGGGGATCCTACACTGCAGAACTTAAGATGGCGGTGACAATTGTGGGGGAGGGAAGGGAGCTGTTTGAGGGGGATCATGGGGTGGGATGTGTCAGGTGGGAGGCTGATCTCTACACTAAAATTAACCCCACAAGCTACCTAATTAACCCCTTCACTGCTGGGCATAATACACGTGTGGTGCGCAGCGGCATTTAGCTACCTTCTAATTGCCAAAAAGCAATGCCAAAGCCATATATGCCTGCCATTTCTGAACAAAGGGTATTGCAGTGAGACACCTAAAGTTTGTGCAAAATTAACTATTTTTTTTTTAATTTGATTGCATTTGGTGGTGAAATGGTGGCATGAAATATACCAAAATGGGCCTAGATCAATACTTTGGGTTGTCTACTAAAAACAAATATATACATGAGAAGGGTTATTCAGGGATTCCTGACAGATATCAGTGTTCCAATGTAACTATCGCTAATTTTGAAAGAAATAATGGTTTGGAAATAGCGACTTGTACTTAATGCCCTATAACTTGCAAAGAACATGTAAACATTGGATATTTCTAAACTCAGGACACAATTTAGAAACTATTTAGCATGGGTGTTTTTTTGGTGATTTTAAATGTGTAACAGATTTTGAAAAGTTAGAAAAGGTGTTTTTTGTTGTGTGTGTGTGTTTTTTTTTTTTTTTTTTTTTTAGTAAGTTATAAGATTGAAAACAATGGTATCTTTAGAAAGTCCATTTAATGGCGAGAAAAACGGTATATAATATGTGTGGGTACAATAAATGAGTAAGAGGAAAATTACAGCTAAACACAAACACTGCAGAAATGTAAAAATAGCCCTGGTTCCAAAGGTCAACAAATGGAAAAGTGCTGTGTTCACTAAGGGGTTAATATAAGAAGAATAAAGATTTACATCATGTATTTAAGATTAACATAAATAATAATTTGAAGCTAATGCATTAAAAAAATGTTGGGTTTACTGTCCCTATAACAGAAACAGATTAAACATGTTGCATTGTTCACTGCAAACCACTTCAATAGTTTTATATTTTGTTCACAAAAACAGTTTGCCAACAATTTCTTGATATATACAATTATGTGAGATCTATCTATAATCACATCATTTTAAATCGGGCAGTGGTGTGGAGAATGAATAATGATGCAAGCTCCTCAGTACTCTAGATCCCTGTTGTCAGGGTGACAGAAAACCTGCAGCATAAAAGCAGGGATGTCATCTAGTTGGTATTATATGGCCTTTATATTTATCTCTCAGCTAGCCTGCTTTTACTGATTGCACAACAAACTGAAATGCTTTTCAGTTTTCTTAGACCGTTTGGGTATGCATCTTTTATTTATTTTACATACACATAATATTAAAATGCACCAAGAAAATATAGGAAGATGGTATAGCTTTTTAAATAAATATACCGATAATCTCGAAGTCTTAGTCTAAGGTGATTTTTAGTATTTTGTGATATGTCCAAATTTTACATCTTTATTAAATCTAAAATGTATTAATTCTTCTGATGGTGACCGTGAGAAAATTACCTCTCGACTGGTATATGAGAATGGCGCAGGTATATTACATCATTGTACTTTAAGGAAACTGCAAATGGCCTGCTACATGCGCAAAGTGGTGAGAGAGATTAAATATACAGTCTATTCCAGAGAATCAGAAGAAATTATTCAAGAACTAGAGGATTATGATAAAGAATGAGAAATTGAAAAAACAGATTTTATAGTAAAGATTGTTTCCAAAAAAATAATAGAGGTGGTGTACACTAGAGTAAAAGGTATGGAAAGGAAGCAACTACTGCGGATGAAGAGAGGTGTATAGCTACTTATGTTGAGGTGTTTGTTTTTCACTTCTGTATTTTACAAAGTTTGGACATTCCTCTTACAGGATCTAGTTTTGAGAAATAGTAGAAACCTAAATCTTAAACATTCTGGCAACAAGTAAGTTATTAATAGAGAAACAAGATAATGGGGCATATTTATCATATTTCCGGCGAGCCTTCATAACCTGTCCGCCTGCTCTGAGGCCGCGGACAGAAATCAACCCAATTGAATACGATCGGGTTGATTGGCACCCCCTGCTAGTGGCCGATTGGCCGCAAATCTGCAGGGGGCGATATTGCACCAGCAGTTCACAAAAACTGCGTGGGCAATGATAAATGCCGACAGCGTATGCTGTTCGCATTTATCGATGTGTAGCGGACCTGATCCGCAATATCGGATCATTTCTGCTCGCACAAACATAAATATGCCCCAATGTATGGTATGTTTGTTGAAAAGTATATGAACCCACATAAGGAATATAGAAGACGGGGACTTGCCAATGCAGATGAAACGTTTCATTGGCAGCATATAAGCATTAGAGCAAGAGCGAAAATTGCCATTAGAAAGCTGTTCTATCTTCCCCTTACAGGCCCATTTATCAAAGGGCTTGCGGACCTGATCCGACACTGCGGATCAGGTCCGCAAGACCTCGCTAAATGCGGAGAGCAATACGCTCTCCGCATTTAACATTGCACCAGCAGCTCACAAGAGCTGCTGGTGCAACGCCGCCCCCTGCTGACTCGCGGCCAATCGGCCGCCAGCAGGGAGCTGTCAATCAACCAGAACCGTATTCGATCGGGTTGATGTCTGGCGATTCCTGTCCGCCTGTTCAGAGCAGGCGGACAGGGTTATGAAGACTCGCCAGAAACACGGCCCTTCAAGCTCCATACGGAGCTTGATAAATGGGCCTGTTAGTGTTTTAGTATTTGTTAAAGGGACACTGAACCCATATTTTTTCTTTTGTGATTCATATAGAACAAGCAATTTTAAGCAACTTTCTAATTTACTCCTATTATCAATTTTTCTTCGTTCTCTTGCTTTCTTTATTTGAAAAAGAAGACATCTAAGCTAAGGAGCCAGCCAATTTGTGGTTCAGAACCATGGACAGCACTTGTTTATTGGTGCTGTCCAATCAGCAAGGACATCCCAGGTTGTTCACCAAAAATGGGCCGGCATCTAAACTTAAATTCTTGATTTTCAAATATAGATAACAAGAGAATAAAGAAAATTTGACAATAGGAGTAAATTAGAAAGATGCTTAAAATTGCATGCTCTATCTGAATCATGAAAGAAATTTTTTTGGGTACAGTGTCCCTTTAAACACTGGTCAGAATGGATCGTGACGTAGGGGTGGGCGTGCTCTGGCCTGTATATCTATGTCAGCAGTAAGGTGGGCTGTCTAAAGCCTCTGACGAAGCAGATTCCCCGTGAAATGTGATAGGTCACGCCGATGCTGGGCATCTGGCGGTTCTTGTTAACATTTGTTTGTGTAACTTTCTGGTAAATATACCGATTAGGCAGAAACTAGGGACACACTACACCATTAGTGTATGTGTGGTGACTCTGATAAGCCTAGGTATTCAACCATTTACTTTTTCGGCCATTTAAGTGGGTACTAACGATATTAATCATTACTATTGAGCAGTGACAACAGTATACCTTGCAAGCCTGAGGGAGAAAAACCTTGGATTACAACTAACCCATAGGAGCTGCACCTTTAACTTGTACACTTGTGCCTGCATCTTACCTCATTTGATTGAGGGCTCTTTTGTGAGTACCCATTTGTATGGGAAATTTATCTTCTGTAAAAAAGTGTTTAACTGTATTAAAATGTATTGCACTATAAGAAGTGCTTTTGTGCACTTGATTTTTTTTTAGAAAATATATATATATTCCCCCCCCCCCCCAAGATTTACTTCTCTTATGTATATTAGTCTCCCTAAGGGTTATGGGGGGGGGGCAACCAGACGTGGACCCCCTGCTCACTGTGCTTGGAGGGATATAGCTGCACCTCCACTAATAAGGCGCCTTTAGGCCAAAATATACGTCTGGGGTTAGCTGTACAAATCCTTTGTTCAGAAGAGAATTGCCTGGTATTTGGGGACTAGACTGTCCTTTTCGGATGGGGTCAGGCTTATATACTTAAGTAAAGTTCTCTACTTCTGTGGAAAGTACAGATTGGGAAGAAAGAAGCTGAAACTTGGGTGTGTACCATACCATAGGGTGGGCTATTAAGCACCATCTGTTCCCAGTTCAGCATTTCTCTTATGTATTAATTAATAAGATATACAGTAAGTCCCCTACTTACAATCTTTCAAAGATACAAACATGGGTTTGCATGTCAAATCACGGAAGTTCCGTTTTTGTTCACTCTATGCCTGTGTTACTATACAAGGTATGATTAAAAATGTTTTCTTTACAGTATTGTTTGTTTTTTATGTACTACTGTAATTTGTGTAATAACTATTATAAAGTGAGGTTTATAATACTTTTCACACAAATTACAATACAGTTGGACTTACAAACATGCTCCCGGAACTGAACTTGTTTGTAAGTAGGGGACTTACTGTACTGTGGTTTATTTATTTTTTTTAGTTACTAAAATTGCTGAAGTTGTTCATCAGTCTGTGTTGGACCGTTGCTTTCATATTACTGTCTCTTTAACCTCTGCAAAGGTGTTTTTTTTTTTTTTTTTAAGAGTTTTTTTATTTATAACCAGCAATATATACAATTGTACAAGTCTTTGACCTTAAGCGCCAGGCAGGGCACAATATAATATAGCATGCATAAAGACCTCTATTATACACAATTAGTTCCTTATTATCATTGTGTTGTACATATTGCTGGGATTTTCAACTTATTCACTACCAAAAAAAAAAAAAAAAAAAGGGAGTAAATTCCCCTCCCACCTGCAAAGGGGTTAATCACCTAGTTACAGTTGGCTCCAGAGCAGCAATACTCTTCTGGGAGCTAGCTGGTCATTGGTGGCTATACTGTCTGTTATTGTCTCACTAGATAAGTTCAGCCCAGTCTGGCCCTGCCAGTCCCAGTAGTGCATTGTTGCTTTGGTGCTGATTTTTAACTTTCTCTTTATCCCATTTGTAGTTGTTAAACATAAGGGTTGATTGCAGTCTTTTAGAAAAAAATATATTAACTGATTCCCATAGACTTTAATAGTAATTTTTTTTTTAATTAAAAAGATTAGAATCAACCACATAGTTGGATCATTTTCTTATTGCACTATTACTACCATATAGCATGTCAGCTTTTTTTTTTTTTTTTTTTGCCCTTTTATACCATTGTTCCTAGAGATAAGATATATATTTTACCATCCTAAGTCAAGCAGCATTAGAAAAAGGAAAGCCAGTCATTGTGATTTGGTCGCTATGACAACAGTGTTGAAATAGGCGTGAACAGTGAGAAAGGCTCTGAACCAGGGAACACCTGTAAACCATGTAATGCCTCACCCACTTGGTTACCCAGCTTTTTAGTGAGTTAAACATGAGAAGAAAGCTGTCGGAATACTGTGGAGTATGACAGACTATTAACAAAGATCTGGCCGTATAAGTAATGAACACGACTAGACAGTGTGTGGGATATTTAAAGGCTGCTTTGTGGGGTTTCCCTGAAGGATTCCCCTCTACACCATATGTGTGCTAATATCCAGAATAAGTATATATTTTTTTTTTTTTTAAAACTTTTATTTATACCACATGAGAGAGAAGTAGGCACAAAAAATGAAAAAACAATAACAGCATTGAAATGCAGTACATACAAAGAAAGTAAGTACATCACAACCCATACAGGGCTTAGGCCCCTTCATCATATAAAGAAGTTCCTTTAAGTGTGGTTCAATAGCCCTGCATCAGGGCGTCTTAAAAGTCAAAGTTCATGCCTCCTCTCCTCACCTTTTTCCTCTTTTCCTTTAAATATTTTCAATAAACAACAACAATAAACAAGAAAAAGAAAACAAAATCAAACAAAATCAAACAATCAAAGAAATAAATAAGAAAATAAAGGGAGAGGGGGGGGGGAGTGCCACCAGAGGCTGTGGCATCCCTTACTTACCCGGAGCTCCCCTGGACCGCCAGCCGTATCTTGGTGTACTGAGGTAGTAGGTATGAGGGGCAGATTATGTTGGAATGTACCTGTCTATCGTGCGGTTATGTTAGAAAAACACCACTTCCCCCTAAGGTTTTCCTTCAAGATGAAATCACTGCTTCTAAACGGGTATAGGACACGCTCCCTGACAGCATCTGGTAGGTGTAGTAGATATGGTTCCCATTTCTTTATATACTTAGCTATCCTTTGTTCGACGTTTCCCCTAACATCCGCTTGTTCTATGAGCATCTGGGTGTGTATCTTGGTAAGTAGCTTTTGGAAGGGTGGAGAAAGGTTTTCTGCCCAGTGTTGTAAGATCATTTGCTTTGCAGTCAAGATAGATATAGAGACAAAAGTGTCATAGGGGCTGGCAGCGTGTTCTGGGAGCAGAAACAGAACTCTTTGTGCCGAAAGATGGACTCGAGTTTTGGTGACTTTAGAGAGCCAGTAGGTTAGTTTACCCCAGAACCACTGTAGCTTAGGGCAGTCCCAGAATAGGTGAATCCAGTCAGGATTCGCATAGTTACACTTAACACATACATCTTGTGCTCCTGGGATCCATTTGGCCCTGAGAGCTGGAGTAATGTAGGCTTGTTGCAAAATTTTGGTATGTGTCTCTCTTAGGTTTGCTGATAAGGTAATAGATCTAACTTTTGTTAAACTGTTTAGGAGCCCTTCATCATCAATCTGTATGTTTCTACATCTGGACCATTTTGATGCTAGTTTTTGGGTGGCAAGGGTGTCAAAGTGTCTTAATACTAGGTTATATGTGTTTGCCAGCCCGTAAGAACCCTGTTTAGCCAGTGAGCATAGTGCAGTCAGGTTATTGTTTTCTGTGTGTAGGAGACCATCAGTTTTTAATTGCGTGACATAGTGCCTGCACTGTAAGTATGCAAATCTATGTGTGTTTGGGAGCGAGTATGTATTTTTTAGATCTTGAAAGGAGTGGATCGTAAGAGTAAGGGGGTTAAATAATTGCCCGATTTTGGTAAGACCCTTTTCCTGCCACATCCGAAACACTTCAGTAGTGTAACCAGGCAAGAAGGAGAGATTGCCCTGAATTGGGAGGAATTTGCTAGCAGTAAATTGTATACCCCATAACTTGCCCAGCTTGGCCCATACTCTCAATGGGTCTCTAAATAAAATATGTTGTTGGATTTTTAAGGGTAAAGAGTTAGGCCTGGCGTGTGGCAGGAAGGCTAGGTGCATTGGGTATGTTATGCTAGACTCTAAGGTAGGGGTCGTAAATTGTCCATTCCCTGTCAGCCAGTCTAGTACTACTTTAGTGAGGGTCGCCCAGTTATACCAGGCAATGTTTGGAAGGCGTAGTCCTCCCTTCTCATATGGCATGGCTAAGGTCAATCTATTTATTCTTTGTTTCTTACCTTGCCAGATGAATTGACCTAGTGCAGATTGAAGTGTTTTAGTGTCTTTATGAGTTAGCAATAAGGGTAGCATTTGTAGGGGGTAGAGTATCTTGGGTAGAGCTATCATTTTAAAAAGGTGTATTCTGCCAGTCAATGACAGTGGAAGTCCGCTCCATCCCTGCAGTGAGTCTCTAACAGTCTGAATCATCTTACCTATGTTTAGGGGGTATAGTTTGGAGGGGTCGACGTGTACTTGTATACCCAGGTATTTAAACGTGCCCTCTGTCACTTTGAGTCCACTGTTTAGTAGTATGTTATGTGTAGTGTTTTTAAGCCAAGTTAGCTCTGATTTATCCCTATTAATTTTATAACCGGAGAATGATCCGAAGCCGTCAATAATTTCAATAAGTTTGGGTATATTGACCTCTGGGTTGCCTATAAACAAGAGGAGATCGTCAGCGTAAAGCGAAAGATGTTGTTTAATTCCGTTAATCTCTAGTCCCTCACTGTGCTGTCGAATGTAGCAAGCCAAGGGTTCTATGGCCAAGTCGAAGAGGAGGGGCGACAGGGGGCATCCCTGTCGGGTTCCCCTCTGTAGGGCAAAGGAGGGAGATAATCCACCATTGATAATCAGTGAGGCCTTGGGGGCTGAGTATAGCTTTTGGATAAGGGTAAAAAAGGCGCCCGTGACACCAAATTGTGTCATGGAGGAGTATAAATGGTCCCACTCAATTCTATCAAAAGCCTTTTCGGCGTCTAACGCCAAAAGGCAAGCATCAGGCAAGGTAGAGTCTGTGTCTGAGTGGGTATCGTACCAGTAATGAGCGGACACCGCCAATGTCTTTCTAAGATTTACTACAGATGAGCGTCCAGTAATGAATCCCGTTTGGTCTGGATGCACCAACGAGGGTAGGACAGTAGCCAGTCTGTTAGCTAGTATGGTCGTTAGTAGTTTATAGTCGCTGTTAAGCAACGAGATGGGTCTGTAGGAAGGGGTGAGTGTGGGGTCCCTGTCTGGCTTAGGGATAATACAGATATTAGCTTCAGTAAAGCGACAGTTGGGGCAAGTGTCATGCAGTAGGTATTCTGTGTATAGGGATGCTAATATGGGGCTAACCTCCTTTTCTAGAATCTTATAATATTCTGCTGGCAGCCCATCAGGGCCTGCCGCTTTGTGTAGTTTGAGTCGCTTAATCCCCCTAGAAACTTCCTGTTGGGATATTGGGGCATTTAAATTTTCTCTCTGTTCATCTGTGAGAGAGGGAACTACAAGGTCTCTCCAGAACGCAGTTTTTCTTCCCACATCTATGTTTTGTTGGGAATATAAAGTTTGATAATATTTGACAAATTCGATCAGTATCTCTTCAGTCTGTGTTGTCAGTCCCGATGCCGTCCGAATAGCAGTAATGAATGACTTAGGATTGTGGGTTTTGACTAAGTTGGCTAGCAATTTGCCCGCTTTGTTACCATGTCTGTAGAAGTGTCCTTGTCTGTAGATAGTGTGTCTATGGTCTTGTAGCTCTAAAAAGGTGTCTCTGGTTCTCTTTAGATCATAATATGTTTGTCTCGTTATATGGGAGGGTTTAGAAAGATAGTGGTTGTATGCTTCTGTTAGTCGCGTTAAGAGGTCACTGTCCGTCTGTCTGGAAAGTTTATTGGTATGCGCCACAAAGGCAGTAATATGGCCCCTCAGAACTGCCTTAGAGGTATGCCATAAGAGATCTAGGTTATCTAAATGTTGGTTATTATCTGAGAGGTAGTGCGTCCATGCCTGCGTAAGACACTGACGGAAGCCTATATTATTATACAGGTGGGAGGGGAATCTCCATGATTTTTTTGATTGGTTATGCTTTACCGGTTGCAGTTTTATATGTATTGGGGCATGATCTGATATCGTGACTTGACTTATTGTGGGGGAATGAATTTGGGGCGACAAAGCAGCCGAGGTCAGGAAGAAGTCAATGCGTGATAAGGTACCATGTGACTTAGAAATGCAAGTATAGTCTCTCTGGTCTGGATTATGTATTCTCCATACGTCCGTCAGGCCTAGTGTTTCCTTGAATGTGTGCATTAGTCGGGTCTCCCTTTTATATCTGGATATGTCCTTATTGGTTGTGGCCCCTAGGGAAGGGTCCCTAAATCTATCTAGTGGGAGTGTTTGTGCTAGGTTAAAATCTCCTCCAATTATTAGAAGTGGGGTGTTGTAGGTAGCTAGTTTCGCTAGTAAGCTTGTCCAGAATGTAGGGCTATATGCATTAGGGCCGTAGACATTACACAGAATATAGGTAGTAGTTTGAATACGCATTGTTGTAATTAGGTATCTGCCTCCACTGTCAACCTCCGTATCTGTGAAGGAGATCGGTAGTCCCTTCCTAACCAGGACCGCCACTCCTCTTTTCCTACCCTCTGTTGGTGTGTAGAGAATTTGACCCACCCATCTAGATTTAAGTTTCTCATGTTCACTAGCAGACAGTCTAGTCTCCTGAATCAATGCTATGTCAGACCTAAGTGTGTTGAGGTGTTGGAGTATCATGCTCCTCTTCGCTGGGGATGTTATCCCTCCCACATTCCAAGAGGTAACCTTATAATTTATTGCCATGATGGAGTATTGATAATATGGGGCATGCTAGCCACCAAATGGGGGGCTCCATAAAGTTGTCTGTTGTGGGTGATTGTATGTGTATGAGGTGAGTGCGGGCAATAAAACTCACTGTGGATGTTAGACCTTGTAACTGCCAGCGGCTGACGAGTCCGTAGGTACCCCGGGTTTAATCTGAGAGAGAAAGGAGGAACAGTCATTAGCAATATTTCACAAGGCATACATGATGGCAATTTATCAGTACAATGCGAGTCATATCTCCCGCGTCCCACAGGTTGGGCCATGGTACAGGAGGTATTAAAGCCGAAAAACGAGAACATTCTTACTCTTTGGTCAACTTTGTCCCCTCCGCATATGGCATATGGGGTCCAACCGTTATAAGCGGTACAAGGAGAGGGGTGGGCATTTATGGGGGGAGTATCTCTCTTAGGTATCTGAGCATTATCCTGAGGGGTCAGATATAGTGTGATGGACGTAGGGGGGCGGTTAGACACGAAATTTACATTCCCTTCAACTAGCAGCAAGGCAGGTAGATTTGTAGACAGATTTGGTATTATGCGTATCAAATGCCGCCCAATAGGGAGGAAGGTATGCAGGGCCATATATGCGTTATTTCCAGTTATAGGCATGTAATCCATAGGGGACCACATACCCGCAGGGATATTAAAAGTTGGGGGCATAAGAGGTGGCCACATCGTAGGCAAAACAGAACATAAGGGTAACATAATGGCATGGTATAATAGCGTAGTGTAAACAGATATGGCAAGTAGTGCAGTAGTAGCATAAAACCAGAAACAAATCTGACACTGTGTGTGCCAGAAGTCGCTCAATGATGATAGGCAATGCAGGGCCATATATTCATTGTATTGTGCTATAGGCATGTAGTCCAGAAGGGACCATGCATTCATGAGGGTAGCAAAGGCTGGGAGCATAAGGGGCGACTGTATTGTGGGCAAAACAAAACATAAGGTGAACATAATAATGTGACATAACAGTATAATATAAACAGTTGTGGCAGGTAGTGCAGCAACAGTAATAAACCATATTAACTTTAGAGGTATAAATTTTTCAGTCCATTCCACTCCCCAAATGTATGGGGGAGCGGTGAAGGGCATAACTTTGTGTAAAATTAATGCCAGAAGATGGCTCCGGGTATGAGTGCCCTGCCATGGTACTCCTCCTGTTCTGGAGATCATCCAGGAGTCTCTCCTTCCATGGGAGAGCATTTGTAGTATGAGATTGTCCATAGTAAGACAAAAAAGGGGTTAGGAGATGGTTGTGCTTGGTCAGCGAACAGCACTTTGTTCCTCTGCATCCAGATACACCTGCAGTTCTTTAGGGGTGCGAAAGAACCTAGGTCCGGCAGGCGTCTGCAGTCTCAACTTAGCAGGGTATAACAAGGAGGCCTGTCTTCCTTCCTTATAGAGGCGGGAGCAGAGGGGGGCGAAATCCTTGCGTAATTTGGTTACTTCTGTGGAGAAGTCCTGAAAGATCAAGAGTTTTTTGCCTTCAAACATTAGGTCTCCTTTGTGGGCACGGTAAGCTCGCAGGAGTGCAAGCTTTTCCTGGTAGTTGAGGCACTTGAAGATTGTTTGGCGGGGTTTGGAGTTAGAAGTTTCCAGGCCGTTGTCTGGGCCTATTCGGTGTGCTCTTTCTATATCAAAAGGAAGGTGGTCTGGATTTATCCTGAGCATTTTAGGAAGAGTCATTGCTGTAAATTCTAGGAGATCTTTACCTTTCACAGATTCAGGTAGTCCTACTATTCTGAGGTTATTTCTCCGGCTGCGGTTTTCCAAGTCCTCCACTTTTTCTTGTAGAGCTTGGTTTTGGCGTAAGAGTTGTCGCACAGATGTGGTGGTAGATTCTTGTCGGTCTTCCACATCAGAGATACGCTGCTCCGCCTGTGTAAGTCTCGTAGAAAATTGACGGACCTCGCTGGTAAGTGTGTCCACACCTGCCTGGAGAGACTCCATTTTTGGCAAGAAAAAGGATTTGAGCTCTTGTAGGAGACCCGTGGGGTCCATGATAGGGGTATCTGAAGCCCTAGGAGGGGTCAAGGGGTCTGCATGTATTTCAACGGTGGCCTTTCTTTTGTCTAGCTGCTTGTTTCTGGAGGACATTTTCCCAGCCAGTGAATTGGGAACGGAGAGGAAGTACTGATCCAACTTCATACAAAGCACTATAATAATGCTGTTTAATAACAAGGAAAGTCAGATGTAATGTTGTTCAGTGACCTCCAGATGGTGCTGTACGACTATAGTTGCACAGCAATCAGCTATTTTACAGTCAGGCAGTGTTTTTTATCCAAATGCTAAGGCCTCACCTTATTATGTTGCACGATGTGGGGGCCACAGAAATTTTCCAAGTGTAGCAAGTCCCCCTGATATAAATGTGTAGAAGTTAGATTGTGGTATTGACAGTCCAGCATGTGATAGGGGCGCTCCTTACAGGCGTATAGATCTAACAGGTCAAAGAAAAAACTATGAGCCTGAATTTAAGAGGTAAACAGCAAGTGTCCCAGAGAGAGTCTCAGTGCTTGTATGTTATATGCAGTAATAACCCTTATGATAATGAGCAGAGTGGGCGAACCCTCAGCAGGCTTACCGGCCTTTTACTGTGGGTTTTTGAGGGCACAAGCTACCCCTCTGTTGATATCAGCCCTAGATGCGGCCCTCTCTATAGCTCCCTCAGGGCCCGGTAGCGGCGGTGGTGTGAGGGGGGGATTCTTTCAAGATGGCGCCCACAGTGTCACTCACCGACCCCCGGCTGTTGTTTGCTGCGTTTGGGTTTGTGTGCAGGTCTCGGGGGCTCAGTGTATCCCTCTGCTGGTTCCGACTTCAGAGGTGGTCCTCCTTTCGGCTCCTACAGAGTCCGGTGGCAACCGCTCTGCACAGTGAACCCTGCAAGATGGCGCCTGCAGCTAGAAGGCTTTGCGCGACGGCGCTTTTTAAGCTGTCCTTCCTCGGGCAAGGGCGATTTCAGGCCCTTCACGGTAGTCAGTCGGCTGGGGGCTAACTATCCAGCAAGACTTAATCGTGGGAAAACGGCTGGCAGCAATTAAAATAAGTTTAAATGTAGTAAGGTTACGGAGCTCTGCTTCCCTGCTGCCAGCCGTTAGTGCCGCCCACCGGAAGTCCAGAATAAGTATATTTTATTTATGTTCGGAAGGTTTTTATTGTGTGAGTGAATTTTTAAGCATTCAAGTTTTTGTTTTAAACTCTTTCCCCCCCCCCCCATCTAATTGTATACTGAACAAACCATTAGCTATAATCTTTGTGCCGTGCGCAAGTCATCATGAGCATCTTCAAAACTCCCAAATATCAAAAGTCTAATGTAGGGATGCACCGAAATTTCGGCCGCAGAAAGTTTCGGCCGAAAATTGCATTTTTGTTTTTCATTTTTTTTTTCCCGGTAAAATTGTGTAGAATATTTCAAATTTGATGCCAGCTTAGAGCTGCTGTTTGAGTTAATTACTTGACTTACTGTTTTGCATATAATAATAGTTTTCTAGGACTATACTTTATTTTGATAATTGTTACACAGAACTAAATAATAATACTAGCGATGCACCAAAATTTGGGCCGCCGAAAATGTACAATTCCAATTTCGGCCCAAAGAGGACCAAAATGGGTAAAAATGTACAGCCCTCCCCTGTTCTATTGCGTTAAATGTCTATCCTTAGCATAAGGTGAGCAGCACAGCACTGGCATGGTACACAGAGCGCACACACAAGTACCGTGACATGATGATATTTGAAACCAGCAATGCCCTTTTGGTTTCCTTCTAAAAAAAAAAAAAAAAGTTCTGAATACAGTTTTCAAAGGAGGATAAGTAACATGTTTATTAACACTTGATATTATCAGACACAGCCCTAAGCACACACAGTGAATATGTATAAGCCTTATATACAGTGCTCATACATCAGCCTCTTGTGCGTAGACATTCTAGTCGCCTGAGGCAAATATGCGTGCACACTATATATGCATAAGCCCCAAGCTCGCACACAGTTGGAACAAATTAGCAACCACCAGACAGTGTATACAAAAAAAAATCACAGTAACTTTCTATAACCACCTTGCACATAAGGTCGTAGCTAAGTCTGGTGGTCCTGGTGACAGGCAGACTCCATTTGGGGCTCCGGACATATAATCTGACGGGTCAGTGTGAGACCTAAACCAGGAACTAGGCGGAGATACGATGAGAGACGCCTATCGCACGGATAACTACACCCAAAAACGTATGTCCACCTCGTATTGTTGTCTGGCTATAACCACGCTCTCCCTTGTAGAGCTCCACCAGTTTCACTGCAGATCACGCCCTACGGTACAAGTGACAACGCCTATTTGTTGGTGCTTTGCCGCCTACAATCTCTCTCAGCTACACCCACACTGTAGTTAAAAAAGAAAAAAATAATTTCGGTTTTCCGCCAGGGGCATCCTAAATTTTCGGTATCAGTTTCGGTCCAGAATTTTCATTTCGGTGCATCCCTAGTCTAATTAATAACACTTTGTATGAATTGATTTAACCCCTTAACGACCGAGGACGTGCAGGGTACTTCCTAAAAAAAAAAAAAAAAGGCAGTTAACGCATGAGGACGTACCCTGCACGTCCTCGGTCTGGAAAGCAGCTGGAAGCGATCTTGCTTGCTTCCAGCTGCTTTCCGGTTATTACAGTGATGCCTCGATATCGAGGCATCCTGCAATAACCATTTTTAGCCTTCCGATGCAGAGAGAGCCACTCTGTGGCCCTCTCTGCACTGGACATAGGCGGCTAAGTACGTTGGTGGGTGGGAGGCGGGTGGCGGCCATCGATAGCCTTGGTGATGCGGGATCGTGGGCGGGGATGACCGGGGGCGTGCGCAAACGTGCACAGGGAGGCGGGCGCGTGCATGGGGAGGGAGCGGATGGGAACCGCTACACTACAGAAAAATTTTAGTTAGAAGTGGGGAAAAAGGAGATTTTATTTGAATTAATGATCGGTTTGGCTTCTGGGGTGTTGGTCTGTGGGGGGGAAGCTACACTACAGAAAAAAATAAAAACAAAATAATAATTTTTTTTTTTTGCAAACTGGGTACTGGCAGACAGCTGCCAGTACTTAAGATGGCGGGGACAATTGTGGGGGAGGGAAGGGAGCTGTTTGGGAGGGATCAGGGGGTGTGATGTGTCAGGTGGGAGGCTGATCTCTACACTAAAGCTAAAATTAACCCTGCAAGCTCCCTAAAAACTACCTAATTAACCCCTTCACTGCTAGCCATAATACACGTGTGATGCGCAGCAGCATTTAGCGGCCTTCTAATTACTAAAAAGCAACGCCAAAGCCATATATGTCTGCTATTTCTGAACAAAGGGGATCCCAGAGAAGCATTTACAACCATTTGTGCCATAATTGCACAAGCTGTTTGTAAATAATTATAGTGAGAAACCTAAAGTTTGTGAAAAAGTGAACAATTTTTTTTTTTTTATCGCTTTTGGCGGTGAAATATACCAAAATGGGCCTAGATCAATACTTTGGGTTGTCCACTACACTACATTAAAGCTAAAATTAACCGTACAAACTCCCTACAAGCTCCCTAATTAACCCCTTCACTGCTGGGCATAATACACGTGTGGTGCACAGAGGCATTTAGCGATCTAATTGCTAAAAAGCAACGCCAAAGCCATACATGTCTATTTCTGAAGAAAGGGGATCCCAGAGAAGCATTTACAACCATGTGTGCCATAATTGCACAAGCTGTTTGTAAATAATTTCAGTGAGAAACCTAAAATTGTGATAATTGTAATGTTTTTTTTTAATTTGATCGCATTTGGCGGTGAAATGGTGGCATGAAATATACCAAAATGGGCCTAGATAAATACTTGGGGTTGTCTACTACACTAAAGCTAAAATGAACTCTAGAAGCTCCCTAATTAACCCCTTCACTGCTGGGCATAATACACGTGTGGTGCGCAGTGGCATTTAGCAGCCTTCTAATTACAAAAAAGCAACGCCAAAGCCATATAAGTCTGCTATTTCTGAACAAAGGGGATCCCAGAGAAGCATTTACAACCATTTATGCCATAATTGCACAAGCTGTTTGTAAATAATTTTAGTGAGAAACCTAAAGTTTGTGAAAAAGTGAACAATTTTTTTTTTATTTGATCGCATTTGGTGGTGAAATGGTGGCATGAAATGCGCCAAAATGGGCCTAGATCAATACTTTGGGATGTCTTCTAAAAAAATATATGCATGTCAATGGATATTCAGGGATTCCTGAAAGATATCAGTGTCCCAATGTAACTAGCGCTAATTTTGAAAAAAAGTGGTTTGGAAATAGCAAAGTGCTACTTATATTTATGGCCCTATAACTTGCAAAGAACATGTAAACATTGGGTATTTCTAAACTCAGGACAAAATTTAGAAACTATTTAGCATGCGTGTTTTTTGGTGGTTGTAGATGTGTAACATATTTTGGGGGTCAAAGTTAGAAAACGTTTTTTTTTTTGTTTTTTTTTAAAGGGACAGTCAACACTTACTTTAACATGTTTTTATATTGAAAATAACAAAACGGAGGTCCGCCTACACTATACCCCTCCTGCCTTGCCGCCTTGCTTCTGTCCTAATCAGCGGCGCTAACTACTCTAATACCCAGTAAATATGGATGCCGGACTCCCCCCACCATTACGTAGCTGCCTTCTTCTTCAACTGATAAGCAAATCAGAATCCAGGCATCGGACAGAAATTGCAAGCGCGTGCAATTTCAGTCCGAGGACTGGATTCTGATTTGCTTATCAGTTGAAGAAGAAGGCAGCTACGTAATGGTGGGGGGAGTCCGGCATCCATATTTACTGGGTATTAGAGTAGTTAGCGCCGCTGATTAGGACAGAAGCAAGGCGGCAAGGCAGGAGGGGTATAGTGTAGGCGGACCTCCGTTTTGTTATTTTCAATATAAAAACATGTTAAAGTAAGTGTTGACTGTCCCTTTAATAGCAAATTATAATATATGATGAAAATAATGGTAGATTTTGAAAGTCCATTTAATGGCGAGAAAACGGTATATAATATGTATGGGTACAGTAAATGATTAAGAGGAAAATTACAGCTAAACACAAACACCGCATAAATGTAAAAATAGCCTTGGTCCCAAACTGACAGAAAATGGAAAAGTGCTGTGGTCATTAAGGGGTTAAAAACAAAAACAATGTTTTGGGTCTCCTTAGCCCCAATCTACCAGTTTATAAACTTTACAACTAGAATGTAAGCTAGTCCTTATTTAGCAAAGGACACTAATGCTAAAATAATGTGCGCTAATGAATTTGAAGATGAACATATAACTTTGTTGGTAACTAGAAATTATTATTATTTTATTTTTTTTAATAAACTTGAGATGCCATAGTCACCACTTGCCAATGAATGCAATAGCTTGATCATCTTTAGGTCTTAAAGTGATGTTAAATCCTAGCGTTTTTGAAATTCTAGGATTTACCAGTCCTTCAAATAAATGAAGTATAGATTTTTTTTTCATGCTGAAAGTTGCTTTATTTGCCTGCATTGTATGCCGCGCTGAGCTCTTCAGGCCGCCCACGGCAAAACGCTATTTTTCTCAATGAGACAATGTTGGCCAATAGCATGCTAGCCTTTCAGCATAATGCCAACTGAGTCACAAGACTATTGGCTAAGAGATGGAAACGTCACCTCATAGAGTTCTACCATGGGAGGCCTGAAGCGCTCAGCGCAGTATACCCCACAGGCAAATAAAGGACCTTAAGCATTAAATATTTTAGTCCCCTTTATTTGTAGCACTGGTAAATTCTAGTGTTTCAAAAATGCTAGGATTTACAATCACTTACATACTGTAGTTACATAACTTCATTCTAGTTCAATATAATGCAACTTGCAACATAAAGGTGGAGGAGATTGACTGACTGAGTTTTGAGCAAATATAGCCAGACAGTGTTAAAGGGACATAATACTCGTATGCTAAGCTAAATCACTTAAAAATGATGCAGCATAACTGTAAAATGGTGACTGGAAAATATCACCTGCAAATCTCTATGTAATAAAGGAAGAAATTTTACCTCACAATTTCCTCAGCTCACCAGAGTAAGTGCTGTGTAAAAAGTTATACTTCAGTTACTGACCAGCTGCTGGTAAAAAAAAAAAGGAAGAAATGAACAGCAGCCAATTAGCAGTGCTAAGGTCATGAACTCTTTTTTTTTTTTTACTGTGATCTCATGAGATTTCATAGTAAACCTCCTTAAACTGAAATACTGATTTTTATATATATATATATATATATATATATATATATATATATATATATATATATATATATATATATATATATATATATATATATATATATATATATATATATATATAATTTTTTTTTTTTTTTTTCCGTTTATGCTGCCTGGTACCTTTCCCAACCCTAGTGAGACACACAAACAGCTAGATTAGATTTCGCTGACTTTCTTGAGCTAATTCTATAAACCAATATACTGAATGCAGCTATAATACTGCTGATAAGACAAAGCATTTCTATCAGTCATACCTCACTAGAACATTCATTAGCATATAGATCTGCAAACGTTTCTAACTGATATATAACCGTTTATAAACAATAGCAGATCTATATCAAGTGATAAGTAACTCATAAATTGTATTTCACAATATATATGCAATCACAAATTGATGGTTGGAGATCTGTACAGAATCATTTCTGTGTTCTAAAAAAAAAAAAAAATACACACACCTTTTTACAATTTTTCCAATAAAAGCACCATAAAGTTGATGTCATAAATTAATAGGTAAATATATGTGCTAATTTATGTGCATGCTTGCAGTCAAACTTCTGTCTTTTCCTCTTTTTAGAAACTTTAAAGGCATAGTCTGGTCAAAATTTAACAAGAATGTAAGCTTAGGAGCCGGCCCATTTTTTGTTTCAGCACCCTGGCTAGCGCTTGCTGATTGGTATATTACATTTAGCCACCAATTTATTATTTTTATTTTTTTATCATTATTGATATTGAGATAACCAAACAAATAGTTACAGGCAACTTGCAAAAGTTAAGGGTTGCAAACACCCATAATCATTAGTACAATGACTGTTGAACAATCAGAACATTTCTTCCAATAAAGTAAGCATTGTCACATTTTCAAGGTCCTGTAATTCTCATAAAGTAGTGGAAAGCAACATTACCTCAGGTCTTCTTTATACCATTACCCTTCACAACGTTCTATAATATTAAAAAGGAGAGAGTCCCCTTATTAACTTTTGAACCATCTTAAAGTTGTATCATTATGTAATATATAGCAGATAAATTAGAGGGGATATAGGTATCCCCCAAAAAGCAGTACACTATTTATAAAGACTTAAGTTTCCCAAATGCTAACTAGTGGACCACTCTTGGGTCACCAAACTGTTATAAAAAAATTAAAAAAAAAGGGGAGTAAAGTTGAAAAAGGCCACTTAAAGATCTAATATGAATATTAAAATGACACATAAGTAAGAGTTACTCTTACCAAAAACAATCAATGAGACATCGATTAAATTCTATATCACATCTATTAGTGTACAGATGAGTCTAAGACGCTAGAACCAATGGAGTTTAAATAAACAATATCTTATATAGGACTATGTCTTCACTTAGAGGATCCAAGTTATATACTAAGGCAAAACATGCACCTCACAAACGTCCATGGGCTCAGCTTAATTCAAGGGTTACTATGTTGACGAGCATAGTGGGAACACAGATTTACTGGTACTATGCTATTAACAATGTACTAATAAAAAGCCTACTTGATTTCATTTTATTATAGGTTACTCTTACAGAGATATACAACACTTATGCATGAAAGCATCATCAATTTTAATCTATAAAAGTAATCAGGGTAAGCAAGTCTTTATCTTCTTTACACACATTTTATTTAAATAAGAAGATATAAATAGTTTGGATACAGTGTAAATGGATAAGTAGATAAAACATTTCCTTTTATCTATACTAAAATTTTGTTTGTAACGTGTCCGTCGGTGTCGCCCGTTGTGCATGCATCCTCAAAGGAATGTTGGCAGCCAAAAGAATTCACCTGGATGCAGCAAAGCTGCATCCAGGTGGATTCCGAAAATGGTAGGGTGGTGAAAGAATCTACCGAAGGTAGTATTAAAGAGGGGGGGGGGGGGGAGAGAATGCTGGCCTGTGTGAGGTTGTAAAGCCGGTATGTCTCAAATAGACAGACTTCAGAGTGCTGGGATTGAGAAATCTCTTCTGTAGCCTCTGTAATGCACTTGAAGGGAAGGGTTGCTGCTGGAAATATAAGTAGTGATTTTTCTGGTCCACTCAGGCACAGGATACTGAAAAAAGAAAGAGACAAGCACAACCCAACTAGGTACAGATCATTTTATAGACCTAAGTGTGCATAACAAACAAATGGACACTTACAAGATTTAAAAGCAATGAGTGCATATAATAAATATATATCCTCTCCAGTCTGTACTGGGTTATGTAGTTTCTATGTGATCCTCCTACACCATAGCCATTCTAAACCAAATGTGAGTGAGGGTACACTGGGAGTATTTACTCAGAAGATCCGGCAGAGTGTTGGAAAGTTCTCTACACGTTTTGTAAGTATACAATCTGACTTTCTCAAGAGATGAATTAAACTAATCTATTAACCCCTAAACCGCCAAACCCCACAACACAAATAACTAATCATTAGGCCCCAACCTAACACCCCCCTAAATTAATCCCATTACATAAATTTAAAATAATCCTAATTTCTCTTGTAAGGTGTATCCAGTCCACGGGTTCATCCATTACTTGTGGGATATTATCCTTCCCAACAGGAAGTTGCAAGAGGACACCCACAGCAGAGCTGTCTATATAGCTCCTCCCCTAACTGCCACCCCCTGTCATTCTCTTGCAACTCTCGACAAGAAAGGAAGTATCAAGAGATATGTGGTGACTTAGTGTAGTTTTACCTTCAATCAAGAGTTTGTTATTTTTAAACGGTACCGGCGTTGTACTGTTTTTCTCTCAGGCAGAAATTAGAAGAAGAATTCTGCCTGGAGATTTGATGATCTTAGCAGTTTGTAACTAAGGTCCATTGCTGTTCTCACACATAACTGATGAATATGGGAAAACTTCAGTTGGGGGAATGGCCTGCAGATTACTTGCTTTGAGGTATGTTCAGTATTTTTATTTCTAGAGAGAGGAATAAGTTCTAGAAAATGCTGACAGAGCCTTGTGTATTTGAGGTAAGCCTGATGCAGTGATTTAACAGCGACTGGGATCATGCTTACATAACAGAGTAATACTCATGTTAATATTCGTATTGCTTAGTGACAAAACGTTTACATGATTTCAAATAAATAGGACGTTTTTTCTCTGAGGGAGAGAAGTCTTTATTTGGGGCCTAGTTTCCACATGGCTAGTCAGATACTCCTAGGAGTATTTTCTTAAGGCCCCTCTGACATCCAGTACATGATGGGAGGGGCCTATTTTAGTGCTCTAACTGCACAGTTTTAATACAGACTGAGACATCCAGCTTCCCTAGAAGAGTCCTCTGGCATCTGAGAACCATTTCAAAGGGGTTATTTCTGCACAAAATCGTATTTAAGGGCAGGTAGGAACCTCAGCAGAGCTGTGGCATGGTGCTCAATTGATTTTTAACGTTTTTCAATCCGGTTTGGGGCCTAAGGGGTTAATCATTTATTTGCAAGTGGGTGCAATGCTGCTTTAGTCCCTTATTCACACTGTAAAAATTTCAAAGATTTTACTGTATTTTTTCACTGTTTTGCAGTTTAAGTGCTAGTTTTTTTTCTCTTAAAGGCACAGTAATGTTTTTGTTTAATTGCTGTTTCACCTTTATTAAAGTGTTTTCCAAGCTTGCTTGTCTCATTACTAGTCTGTTAAACATGTGGGACATAGAGGAAACTCCTTGTTCAATATGTTTGGAAGCCATGGTGGAACCCCCTCTTAGAATGTGTACCAAATGTACTGATATTTCTCTAAACTATAAAGACCATATTATGGCGCTTAAAGATTTATCTCCAGGGGATTCTCTGACTGAAAAGAGGGAGATTATGCCATCTAACTCTCCCCATGTGTCAGAACCTATAACCCCTGCTCAAGTGACGCCAAGTACATCTAGCGCGTCTAATTCTTTTACCTTACAGGACATGGCGGCAGTTATGAATGCTACCCTCACAGAGGTATTCTCCAAACTGCCAGGGCTACAAGGAAAGCGAGACAGCTCTGGGGCTAGAATTAATACAGAGCTTTCTGACGCTTTATTGCCTGTGTCCGATATACCCTCACAATGCTCAGAAGCCAAGGCTGGTGAGCTTCTATCTGTGGGTGACATTTCAGACTCAGGGAAGGCGTTACTTCAGTCTGATTCTGAGATGACAGCGTTTAAATTTAAGCTTGAACACCTCCGCTTATTGCTTAGGGAGGATTTAGCGACTCTGGATGACTGTGACCCCATTGTGGTTCCAGAGAAATTGTGTAAAATGGACAAATACTTTGCAGTACCTGTTTACACCAATGTTTTTCCAGTCCCTAAGAGGTTTTCAGAAATTATTACTAAGGAATGGGATAGACCAGGTGTGCCGTTCTCTCCCCCTCCTGCTTTTAAAAAAATGTTTCCAATAGATGCCACCATTCGGGACTCGTGGCAGACGGTTCCTAAGGTGGAGGTAGCAGTCTCCACCCTAGCTAAGCGTACAACTATCCCCGTTGAGAACAGTTGTGCTTTCCTAGATCCTATGGATAAAAAATTGGAGGGTCCTTTCTCTCCCCTCCTCCGAACCCCACCCTCAACCCCTCTCTCTCTTCCTCTTTCTCTGTATACTCTTTCTCTCTCTATTATGTTAGGACAGGCAATTTATATATAAGGGTCTAGAATTGATGTATGTGGTAAGTTGGTAATAACTGTTACTGTTGTTTTGAAGTTTGCATTTGGTTTTTCTTTTATGAAATTTGCTCCCTGGAGCAATATGCTGGGTTCATGACATATGATGAATAAATTGTTTCTCTGTTAACACTCGGCAAGGAAATCTAAGAAAATGGAAGAAAATAGGAGTCTTGCATCTCATACACCCCCAATTCCGTAGCTACTTGGCCTTAAAACATGACAGACTTTTTCTTATGTTGGGTAGCGGGAGGCAAACTGTATAATTGCAAATGTACACTGCTTCTTTATAAAGCACTGTTTGTGCATGTATGTTAATATTTTTATTTTTGAAATAAAGCTCCTTTGGAAAAAAAAAATAAAAAAAAAAAAATTGGAGGGTCTCCTTAAGAAAATTTTTATATATCAAGGTTTTATTCTCCAGCCTCTTGCATGCATTGCCCCAGTTACTGCTGCAGCGGCTTTTTGGTTTGAGTCTCTTGAAGAGGCTTTACAGGTGGAGACCCCGTTAGACGATATTCTAGACTGGATTAAAGCTCTTAAGTTAGCTAACTCCTTTATTTCTGACGCCATTTTTCATTTAGCCAAGCTAACGGCTAAGAATTCAGGTTTTGCCATTTTGGCGCGTATTGCGCTATGGCTTAATTCCTGGTCAGCAGACGTTACTTCAAAGTCTAAGCTTCTTAACATCCCCTTCAAGGGACAGACCCTATTCGGGCCCGGTCTGAAGGATATCATTTCTGATATTACTGGAGGAAAAGGTCACGCCCTTCCTCAGGATAGGTCCATTAAGTTAAGGACCAAACAGAATAATTTTCGTTCCTTTCGAAACTTCAAGAGTGGTGCAGCTTCATTTTCCTCTAATGCAAAACAAGAGGGAAATTTCGCCCAGTCCAAACCAGTCTGGAGACCTAACCAGGCTTGGAATAAGGGGAAGCAGGCCAAGAAACCTGCGGCTGCCTCTAAGACAGCATGAAGGAGTAGCCCCCGATCCGGGACCGGATCTAGTGGGGGGAAGTCTCTCTCTCTCTCTTTCTCTTTTTCTCTTTCTCTTTCTCTTTTTCTCTTTCTCTTTTTTTCTCTTTCTCTTTTTTTCTCTTTTTTTCTCTCTTTCTCTCTTTCTCTCTTTCTCTCTTTCTCTCTTTCTCTCTTTCTCTCTTTCTCTCTTTCTCTCTTTCTCTCTTTCTCTCTTTCTCTCTTTCTCTCTTTCTCTCTTTCTCTCTTTCTCTCTTTCTCTCTTTCTCTCTTTCTCTCTTTCTCTCTTTCTCTCTTTCTCTCTTTCTCTCTTTCTCTCCATTCAGGCTTGGGCAAAAGACGTCCAGGATCCCTGGGCATTAGAGATTGTTTCCCAGGGATATCTTCTGGACTTCAAAGCTTCATCTCCAAAGGGGAGATTTCATCTCTCACAATTATCTGTAAACCAGATAAAAAGAGAGGCATTCTTACGTTGTGTTCAAGACCTGCTTGAGGGAACTTTCATACCAATCTTGGATCTCAAGATCCTAAACAAATTTCTCAGGGTCCCATCCTTCAAGATGGAGACTATCCGAACCATACTCCCTATGATCCAGGAGGGTCAATATATGACTACAGTGGACTTAAAGGATGCTTATCTCCACATTCCGATTCACAGAGATCATCAGTTCCTCAGGTTCGCCTTCTTAGACAGGCATTACCAGTTTGTGGCTCTTCCCTTCGGGTTAGCCACGGCACCAAGAATCTTTACAAAGGTTCTAGGGTCCCTACTGGCGGTTCTAAGGCCACGGGGCATAGCGGTGGCTCCTTACCTAGACGACATTCTGATACAGGTGTCGACTTTTCAAATCACCAAGTCCCATACGGACATCGCTCTGGCCTTTCTGAGGTCTCACGGGTGGAAGGTGAACGAAAAAAAGAGTTCTCTCTCCCCTCTCACAAGTGTTTCCTTCCTAGGAACACTGATAGATTCAGTAGAAATGAAAAATTTTCTGACAGAGCTCAGGTTATCAAAGCTTCTAACTTCCTGCCGTGCTCTTCATTCCACTTCTCGGCCGTCAGTGGCTCAGTGTATGGAAGTAATCGGCCTAATGGTAGCAGCAATGGACATAGTTCCGTTTGCCCGCCTACATCTCAGACCACTGCAACTTTGCATGCTCAATTAGTGGAATGGGGATTACACAGATTTGTCCCCTCTGCTAAATCTGGATCAAGAGACCAGGGATTCTCTTCTCTGGTGGTTCTCTCGGGTCCATCTGTCCAGGGGAATGAGTTTCCGCAGGCCAGAGTGGACTATAGTCACGACAGATGCCAGCCTTCTGGGCTGGGGCGCAGTCTGGAACTCCCTGAAGGCTCAGGGTACGTGGACTCAGGAGGAAGCCCTTCTTCCGATAAAGATTCTGGAACTGAGAGCGATATTCAATGCTCTTCAGGCTTGGCCTCAACTAGCTGCGGTCAGGTTCATCAGATTTCAGTCGGACAATATCACGACTGTAGCCTATATCAACCATCAGGGGGGGACAAGAAGCCCCCTGGCAATGTTGGAGGTTTCAAAGATAAGTCTATGGGCAGAGGTTCACTCTTGCCATCTTTCAGCTATCCATATCCCAGGAGTAGAGAACTGGGAGGTGGATTTTCTAAGTTGGCAGACTTTTCATCCGGGGAGTGGGAGCTCCATCCGGAGGTATTTGCCCAGATTCAACTATGGGGCAAACCAGAAGTGTATCTGATGGCGTCTCGTCAGAACGCCAAGCTTCCCTGTTACGGGTCCAGGTCAAGGGATCCCCAGGCAGCGCTGATAGATGCTCTAGCAGTGCCCTGGTCCTTCAGCCTGGCTTATGTGTTCCCACCATTTCCTCTCCTCCCTCGTCTTATTGCCAAGATCAAGCAGAGAGAGCTTCAGTGATTTTGATAGCACCTGCGTGGCCACGCAGGACTTGGTATGCAGATCTGGTGGACATGTCATCCCTTCCACCATGGACTCTGCCGCTGAGGCAGGACCTTCTACTCCAAGGTCCATTCAAACATCCAAATCTAATTTCTCTGCGGCTGACTGCTTGGAGATTGAACGCTTGATTTTATCAAAACGTGGTTTCTCCGAGACGGTCATTGATACCTTAATTCAGGCTCGAAAGCCTGTCACCAGGAAAATCTATCATAAGATATGGTGTAAATATCTTCATTGGTGTGAATCCAAGGGTTACTCATGGAGTAAGGTCAGGATTCCTAGGATATTATCTTTTCTCCAAGAAGGATTGGAGAAGGGATTGTCAGCTAGTTCCTTAAAGGGACAGATTTCTGCTTTGTCTATTCTTCTGCACAAGCGTCTGGCTGAGGTTCCAGATGTTCAGGCGTTTTGTCAGGCTTTAGTTAGAATCAAGCCTGTGTTTAAACCTGTTGCTCCGCCATGGAGCTTAAATTTAGTTCTTCAAGGGGTTCCGTTTGAACCTCTGCATTCCATAGATATCAAGTTTTACAGTGTAAAGTGTGATTCCCCTTATCTGATATTCCATACAGATAAGGTAGTGTTGCGTACCAAACCTGGGTTTCTTCCTAAGGTGGTATCTAATAAGAATATCAATCATGATATTGTAGTTCCGTCACTGTGTCCTAATCCTTTATCAAAGAAGGAACGTCTATTACACAATCTTGACGTGGTTCATGCCTTAAAGTTTTATTTACAAGCTACTAAGGATTTTCGTCAAACATCTGCATTGTTTGTTGTCTACTCCTGAACAGAGGAGAGGCCTAAAGGCTTCGGCATCTTCTCTTTTCTTTTTGGCTGAGAAGCATAATCCGTTTAGCTTATGAGACTGCTGGCCAGCAGCCTCCTGAAAGAATTACAGCTCATTCCACTAGAGCGGTAGCTTCCACATGGGCTTTTAAAAATGAGGCCTCTGTTGAACAGATTTGTAAGGCGGCGACTTGGTCTTCGCTTCATACTTTTTCTAAATTCTACAAATTTGATACTTTTGCTTCCTCAGAAGCTATTTTTGGGAGAAAGGTCTTGCAGGCAGTAGTGCCTTCCGTTTTAAGTGCCTGCCTTGTCCCTCCCTTCATCCGTGTCCTAAAGCTTTGGTATTGGTATCCCACAAGTAATGGATGAACCGTGGACTGGATACACCTTGCAAGAGAAAACAAAATTTCTTTCATGTAATTAGCAAGAGTCCATGAGCTAGTGACGTATGGGATATACATTCCTACCAGGAGGGGCAAAGTTTCCCAAACCTTAAAATGCCTATAAATACACCCCTCACCACACCCACAATTCAGTTTTACAAACTTTGCCTCCGATGGAGGTGGTGAAGTAAGTTTGTGCTAGATTCTACGTTGATATGCGCTCCGCAGCAAGTTGGAGCCCGGTTTTCCTCTCAGCGTGCAGTGAATGTCAGAGGGATGTGAGGAGAGTATTGCCTATTTGAATGCAGTGATCTCCTTCTACGGGGTCTATTTCATAGGTTCTCTGTTATCGGTCGTAGAGATTCATCTCTTACCTCCCTTTTCAGATCGACGATATACTCTTATATATACCATTACCTCTGCTGATTCTCGTTTCAGTACTGGTTTGGCTTTCTACAAACATGTAGATGAGTGTCCTGGGGTAAGTAAATCTTATTTTCTGTGACACTCTAAGCTATGGTTGGGCACTTTGTTTATAAAGTTCTAAATATATGTATTCAAACATTTATTTGCCTTGACTCAGAATGTTCAACATTCCTTATTTTTCAGACAGTCAGTTTCATATTTGGGATAAATGCATTTGTTTCAATCATTTTTTCTTACCTTAAAAAATTTGACTTTTTCCCTGTGGGCTGTTAGGCTCGCGGGGGCAGAAAATGCTTCATTTTATTGCGTCATTCTTGGCGCGGACTTTTTTGGCGCAAAATTTTTTTTTTTCTGTTTCCGGCGTCATACGTGTCGCCGGAAGTTGCGTCATTTTTTGACTGTTTTTTGCGTCAAAAATGTCGGCGTTCCGGATGTGGCGTCATTTTTGGCGCCAAAAGCATTTAGGCGCCAAATAATGTGGGCGTCTTTTTTGGCGCTAAAAAATATGGGCGTCACTTTTGTCTCCACATTATTTAAGTCACATTATTTATTGCTTCTGGTTGCTAGAAGCTTGTTCACTGGCATTTTTTTTCCCATTCCTGAAACTGTCATTTAAGGAATTTGATCAATTTTGCTTTATATGTTGTTTTTTTCTTTTACATATTGCAAGATGTTCCACGTTGCAACTGAGTCAGAAGATACTTCAGGAAAATCACTGCCCAGTGCTGGAGCTACCAAGCTAAGTGTATCTGCTATAAACTTTTGGTATCTGTTTCTCCAGCTGTTGTTTGTATTGCATGTCATGTCAAACTTATTAATGCAGATAAAATTTCCTTTAGTACTGTTACATTACCTGTTGCTGTTCCGTCAACATCTAATTTTCAGAGTGTTCCTGATAACATAAGAGATTTTATTTTTAAATCCATTAAGAAGGCTATGTCTGTTATTTCTCCTTCTAGTATACATAAAAGTCTTTTAAAACTTCTCTTTTTTCAGATGAATTTTTAAATGAACATCATCATTCTGATACTGATAATGGTTCTTCTGGTTCAGAGGTTTCTGTCTCAGAGGTTGATGCTGATAAATCTTTGTATTTGTTCAAGATGGAATTTATTCGTTCTTTACTTAAAGAAGTATTATTTGCATTAGAAATAGAGGATTCTGGTCCTCTTGATACTAAATGTAAACGTTTAAATAAGGTTTTTAAATCTCCTGTAGTTATTCCAGAAGTGTTATCTCCCTGATGCTATTTCTGAAATGTGTTTCAGATCTAGAGTTGGCTGGAGTATTTATGCCAGTTCCAGTTCTGGAACAGGGGCTGGGGTTTTATTTTATCTCTTCATTGTACCAAAGAAGGTCAATTCCTTCAGACCAGTTCCGGATCTATCATTATTGAATCGTTATGTTAGGATACCAACATTCAAGATGGTTACTGTAGGACTATCCTGCCTTTTTGTTTAGCAAGGGCATTATATGTCTACAATAGATTTACAGGATGTGTATCTGCATATTCCGATTCATCCAGATCACTTTTAGTGTCTGAGATTCTCTTTTTAGACAAGCATTACCAGTTTTTTGGCTCTACCGTTTGGCCTAGCCTCAGTTCCAAGAATTTTTTTCAAAGGTTCTCGGTGCCCTTCTTTCTGTAATCAGAGAACAGGGTTTTGGTATTTCCTTATTTGGACGATATCTTGGTACTTGCTCAGTCTTCTCATTTTCGAAGAATCTCATACGAATCGACTTGTGTTGTTTCTTCAAGTTCATGGTTGGAGGATCAATTTACCAATCAATTCATTGATTCCTCAGACAAGGGTAACCTTTTAGGTTTCTAGATAGATTCAGTGTCTATGACTCTGTCCTTGTCAGACAAGAGAAGTTTAACATTGATATCAGCTTGTCAAAACCTTCAGTCACAATCATTCCCTTTGGTAGCCTTATGCATGGAAATGTTGGGTCTTAGGACTGCCGCATCAGATGCGATCTCCTTTGCTCGTTTTCACATGCGACCTCTTCAGCTCTGTATGCTGAACCAATGGTGCAGGGATTACTCAAAGATATCTCAATTAATATCTTTAAACCGATTTTACGACACTCTCTGACATGGTGGACAGATCACCATCGTTTAGTTCAGGGGGCTTCTTTGTTCTTCCGACCTGGACTATAATCTCAACAGATGCAAGTCTTACAGGTTGGGGAGCTGTGTGGGGGTCTCTGACGGCACAAGGGGTTTGGGAATCTCAGGAGGTGAGATTTCCGATCAATATTTTGGAACTCCGTGCAGTTTTCAGAGCTCTTCAGTCTTGGCCTCTTCTGAAGAGAGAGTTGTTCATTTGTTTTCAGATAGACAATGTCACAACTGTGGCATACATCAATCATCAAGGAGGGACTCACAGTCCTCTGGCTATGAAAGAAGTATCTCGAATTTTGGTTTGGGCGGAATCCAGCTCCTGTCTAATCTCTGCGGTTCATATCCCAGGTATGGACAATTGGAAAGCGGATTATCTCAGTCGCCAAACGTTGCATCCGGGCGAATGGTCTCTTCACCCAGAGGTATTTCTTCAGATTATTCAAATGTGGGAACTTCCAGAAATAGATCTGATGGCTTCTCATCTAAACAAGAAACTTCCCAGGTATCTGTCCAGATCCCGGGATCCTCAGGCGGAGGCAGTGGATGCATTATCACTTCCTTGGAAGTATCATCCTGCCTATATCTTTCCGCCTCTAGTTCTTCTTCCAAGAGTAATCTCCAAGATTCTGAAGGAATGCTCGTTTGTTCTGCTGGTAGCTCCGGCATGGCCTCACAGGTTTTGGTATGCAGATCTTGTCCGGATGGCCTCTTGCCAACCGTGGACTCTTCCGTTAAGACCAGACCTTCTGTCTCAAGGTCCTTTTTTCCATCAGGATCTGAAATCCTTAAATTTAAAGGTATGGAGATTGAACGCTTGATTCTTGGTCAAAGAGGTTTCTCTGACTCTGTGATTAATACTATGTTTCAGGCTCGTAAATCTGTATCCAGAGAGATATATTATAGAGTCTGGAAGACTTATATTTCTTGGTGTCTTTCTCATCATTTTTCTTGGCATTCTTTTAGAATACCGAGAATATTACAGTTTCTTCAGGATGGTTTAGATAAGGGTTTGTCCGCAAGTTCCTTGAAAGGACAAATCTCTGCTCTTTCTGTTCTTTTTCACAGAAAGATTGCTATTCTTCCTGATATTCATTGTTTTGTACAAGCTTTGGTTCGTATAAAGCCTGTCATTAAGTCAATTTCTCCTCCTTGGAGTTTGAATTTGGTTCTGGGGGCTCTTCAAGCTCCTCCATTTGAACCTATGCATTCATTGGACATTAAATTACTTTCTTGGAAAGTTTTGTTCCTTTTGGCCATCTCTTCTGCCAGAAGAGTTTCTGAATTATCTGCTCTTTCTTGTGAGTCTCCTTTTCTGATTTTTCATCAGGATAAGGCGGTGTTGCGAACTTCTTTTGAATTTTTACCTAAGTTGTGAATTCCAACAACATTAGTAGAGACATTGTGGTTCCTTCATTATGTCCTAATCCTAAGAATTCTAAGGAGAAATCGTTGCATTCTTTGGATATTGTTAGAGCTTTGAAATATTATGTTGAAGCTACTAAGTCTTTCCGAAAGACTTCTAGTTTATTTGTTATCTTTTCCGGTTCTAGAAAGGCCAGAAAACTTCTGCCATTTCTTTGGCATCTTGGTTGAAATCTTTAATTCATCTTGCCTATGTTGAGTCGGGTAAAACTCCGCCGCAGAGGATTACAGCTCATTCTACTAGGTCAGTTTCTACTTCCTGGGCGTTTAGGAATGAAGCTTCGGTTGATCAGATTTGCAAAGCGGCAACTTGGTCCTCTTTGCATACTTTTACCAAATTCTACCATTTTGATGTATTTTCTTCTTCTGAAGCAGTTTTTGGTAGAAAAGTACTTCAGGGCAGCGGTTTCAGTTTGAATCTTCTGCTTATGTTTTTCATTAAACTTTATTTTGGGTGTGGATTATTTTCAGCAGGAATTGGCTGTCTTTATTTTATCCCTCCCTCTCTAGTGACTCTTGTGTGGAAAGATCCACATCTTGGGTAGTCATTATCCCATACGTCACTAGCTCATGGACTCTTGCTAATTACATGAAAGAAAACATAATTTATGTAAGAACTTACCTGATAAATTCATTTCTTTCATATTAGCAAGAGTCCATGAGGCCCGCCCTTTTTTGTGGTGGTTATGATTTTTTTGTATAAAGCACAATTATTCCAATTCCTTATTTTATATGCTTTCGCACTTTTTTCTTATCACCCCACTTCTTGGCTATTCGTTAAACTGAATTGTGGGTGTGGTGAGGGGTGTATTTATAGGCATTTTAAGGTTTGGGAAACTTTGCCCCTCCTGGTAGGAATGTATATCCCATACGTCACTAGCTCATGGACTCTTGCTAATATGAAAGAAATGAATTTATCAGGTAAGTTCTTACATAAATTATGTTTTATGCTTACCTGATAAATTTCTTTCTCTTGTGGTGTATCCAGTCCGCGGCCCGCCCTGTCATTGTAAGGCAGGTGTTTTTTATTTTTAAACTAGTCACCACTGCACCCTATAGTTTCTCCTTTTTCTTGCTTGTCTTCGGTCGAATAACTGGGGGTGGCAGTTAGGGGAGGAGCTATATAGACAGATCTGCTGTGGGTGTCCTCTTGCAACTTACTGTTGGGAAGGAGAATATCCCACAAGTAATGGATGAACCCGTGGACTGGATACACCACAAGAGAGAGAAATTTATCAGGTAAGCATAAATTTTGTTTTCCAATTAAAATAAATAAAAAAAAAAACTATCATTACTTTAAAAATAAAGAAAACTAAGTTTAAACTAATCTAAAATTACAGAAAATAAAAAAGGCTAACATTCTCCAAAATAAAAAATTTAAACCTAATCCCTATGAAAATTAAAAAAGCTCCCCCCCAATAAAAACACCCCCCTAATCTAAGAATAAACTACCAATAGCCCTTAAAAGGGGCTTTTTGTAGGGCATTGCCCTAAAGAAATCGGCTCCATCATCTTCTATCTTCATGCACAGTGAAGGCGACATTGAGGTGTGGTGCGGTTTTCCCAGATGTGGTGCTCCTCGGCGTCGTGGAGGCTCCTCTTCATGCGATCGTCCGCCGCACACTGAAGATTGAATGCAAGGTACCCCATATTTTTTGGGGGGTATCTTGCTTTCCTATTGGCTGATATTTTAAAATCGGCCAATAGGATGAGAGCTAATGAAATCTTATTCTATTGGCTGATTTCAAAATTTCAGCCAATAGGAATGCAAGGTACCCCAAATTGATTGCGGTACTTTGCATTTAATCTTCAGTCTACGACGAACATCGGATAAAGTAAAACTTCCATGCTGCCGAGGAACGCCTCTGCCGTTGAGGACCGCTGCTGAGGATCCAGTCATTGGGAACACAGCTCTGCACCTCCGCTTCGGCGCCGCCTTCACTCTGGATGATGATGGATCCATCTAGAAGACCTCCGCTGGACTTCAGGAACCGTGAGTACCTATTTGGGGCTTAGTGTGTAGTGTTGTGTTTTTTTTTTTTTTTTTTTTTTTTAAGATTAGGGATTTGGGCAATTGAAAAAGAGCGGATTGCCTTTTTAAGGGCAGTAAAAGAGCTGAATTCCCATTTTAAGGGTCATGCCCATACAAATGCCCCTTTAGGGGCAATGGGTAGTTTTAGTTTTTGTTTTTTTTTCTTAGTGTTATTTTTTTTATTTTGGGTGGTGTTTACTGTTAGGGGGGATTTAGTATTTTTCAGAGGTAAAAGAGCCGTTTAACTTAGGGCAATGCCCTAGATTTTAAACATAGACTGCACTTTGGGCAGGCTTATCGCCTAGTGTATTAATAAATAGGATTGACTAAAGCAACCAAGGTATAGAGTTTAGAGAATTTTCAAGAATGAGATATTAAATAGATCTAGACAGAAGGCTAGTATAAATGCAGCATGTGAAAAACAAAGCAAAAAAACGAACAAAAAGCAAATGGAAGTCGGAAGACCAAACAGAACAGATCACAAACAGTTAGTAGCCACAAATAAAGGCACATGAAACCCCAACATTGTCTTCCATCAGATGGTGCATGTTCCCCTCATGACTACTAGAAGGAGGCAAAAGACTCCAACACAGTAGAGCTTTAAATCCCTCCCATTTGCCATAAATATTCTCACACATGACTCATGGACTCTCACCATCATGAAAGAAATTAATTTATTAGGTAAGCATACATTTTATTATTCAGTAATAGCATAAAAATTACATATATTACCAAATGTACTGTGTTCTCATGGCTTTCTCTGTCTTAAAGGTGGTGGTATATTCCTCACTGTCCTGGCCGCGAACAGAAAAGACACAGATCTCATATATGTAGAGAAACTGACTTCCAGAGAGAGAGAGAAGATATTTCACTCTAATACAACAATCAAAATACACCTATAAATCTACAAAATATAGCGTACATCAATAGAAATAACCTTTTTGAAATAGATGTGCCCTGTATGTAATCTGCATGTTAACAGATATAGTATAAAGTTCAGCTAAAGGAGAGAGGAGGCTCTAATATGATATAGATATCTGACTACAGATATAAATAAAGAGCAACAAATAGGAGCAAGGGTCTACTATAGAAAAAACTTTGTTTTGCAAACTTTAATCTCCCTATATCTCTAAAATGAAAATGTGACTAATTTATATAAATAAACGCCCTATTTTAAATAGCAAATATCTGTCAGGTTTAAACATGAAAATGACTACCTTGTACAAAAGAATAAAACTAATCTGAACACAATAAGTGGTACAAAACATCATTTAACTGTACATTTATATATATATATATAAAAACAACAAGCTTGCACTCACTGGTCTTTTTGTAAGATAATTTAATGAAAAACTGTGACGTTTCGAGGACAAAAAAAATCCCCTTCTTCAGACAATGTGTAAAACAAACAGCAGTGACTTTATACAGTGTGTAAAACAAAACCCCTCCCCTCAATTAGATAAAAAAACCCGCCAAAAATGGTAGCCATGGTGACCCATGAGTCACATTGTAAACAAACAAATACTATCATATATTAAAAAATATATATACATGAGCCATCCTGGCTCTAACGTAATAGTGACAGCCCAAGTGTGCAATAGGAGAACTGTGAAGCAATGGAGGCAAGCATGAAATACAGACAGATCACAGATTAAATAGAGTGACAGTTTCCAATCAATCATTCATACCGCCATTTACTGCTCAGTATTATATCTAAGGAAACTTAAAGAGACAGCGGTTAGTAACTCACCAAATGGAGACGCATATCAGAAACTCTGTGGCTATTCACTGCCGCATCGGTACACAACGCCGGGTAGAAAACCCGGAACTGTACAGGGCTCTCATGTGGGGGGGCAATCGGCCAATCACCTCAATTGTTTACCGTTGCCATAGTGATTGCCATATACTGCTCAAAATTATATCAGGGATGGTGTAAAACTTAGAGAAACAAAATCGGAACATCGGTTAGTAACTCACCCAGTAGAGACGCATATCAGAAATTCTGTGGCTACTCACTGCCGCATCGGTACACAACGCCGGGAAGGGAACCTGGAACTCTACAAGGCTCTCACGTGGGAGGCAATCGGCCAATCACCGGAATTGTTTACCGTTGCCATAGTAACCAATAGCATCAAGTTACACGTAAGACCTGCAGCACAGGGATACACACAGCATTAAATAATCTATTACAATACTATACTGGCCTTAAATAAAGAGAAAAATGCTGTGGAGTTAAAAATGCTGTAAAGTAAGACTACACACTTCATGGGACCAATCAACACGGTCAAAGATTAACATACATCCATAAATCCATAAATATATATATATATATATATATATATATATATATATATATATATATATATATATATAATTTATTTTTTTCATTAAAATTATGGAGGGAGATAAAAAACTGAAATTAAAATCCTCCATGTCTCAAAATTAAATCAATATAAATATTTGCATAGGAAATTAGCACATCTAGGCAAGTATCCCGCTTTCTTTTCCCCAGAAATTCTTAATATACAATGTTACCAATGCACAAGAGAATTGTGCTTAAGATATGCAAATTCTCAGTTTTTTGCTTCAAAATACTGTTTTAACACAGCGATCCTGTGTTAAAACAGTATTTTGAAGCAAAAAAACTGAGGATTTGCATATCTTACCCACAATTCTCTTGTGCATTGGTAACATTGTATATTAAGAATTTCTGGGGAAAAGCAAGCGGGGATACTTGCCTAGATGTGCTAATTTCCTATGCAAATATTTATATTGATTTAATTTGGAGACATGGAGGATTTTAATATCAGGTTTTTTATCTCCCCCCCCCCCCCATAATTTTAATGGGGGGGGGGGGGGGAAATCTCTCTCTCTCTCTCTCTCTCTCTTTCTCTCTTTCTCTCTTTCTCTCTTTCTCTCTTTCTCTCTTTCTCTCTTTCTCTCTTTCTCTCTTTCTCTCTTTCTCTCTTTCTCTCTTTCTCTCTTTCTCTCTTTCTCTCTTTCTCTCTTTCTCTCTTTCTCTCTTTCTCTCTTTCTCTCTTTCTCTCTTTCTCTCTTTCTCTCTTTCTCTCTTCTCTCTCTCTCTTTCTCTCTTTCTCTCTTTCTCTCTTTCTTTCTTTTTCTCTCTTTCTTTCTTTTTCTCTCTTTCTCTCATTCTCTTTCTCTCTTTTTCTCTCTTTCTCTCTTTTTCTCTCTTTTTCTCTCTTTCTCTCTTTTTCTCTCTTTCTCTCTTTTTCTCTCTTTCTCTCTTTTCTCTCTTTCTCTCTTTTTCTCTCTTTCTCTTTTTCTCTCTTTTCTCTCTTTTTCTCTCTTTCTCTCTTTTTCTCTCTTTCTCTCTTTTCTTCTGTTAAGTGTGATCAGTCCACGGGTCATCATTACTTCTGGGATATTACTCCTCCCCAACAGGAAGTGCAAGAGGATTCACCCAGCAGAGCTGCATATAGCTCCTCCCCTCTACGTCACTCCCAGTCATTCTCTTGAACCCAACGACTAGATAGGATGTGTGAGAGGACTATGGTGATTATACTTAGTTTTATATCTTCAATCAAAAGTTTGTTATTTTAAAATAGCACCGGAGTGTGTTATTACCTCTCTGGCAGAGTTTGAAGAAGAATCTACCAGAGTTTTTGCTATGATTTTAGCCGGAGTAGTTAAGATCATATTGCTGTTTCTCGGCCATCTGAGGAGAGGTAAACTTCAGATCAGGGGACAGCGGGCAGATGAATCTGCATAGAGGTATGTAGCAGCTTTTATTTTCTGACAATGGAATTGATGAGAAAATCCTGCCATACCGATATAATGTCATGTATGTATACTTTACACTTCAGTATTCTGGGGAATGGTACTTCACTAGAATTACACTGTAAGAATTACATAAAGCTGTTTAATAACTAGAAATTATGTTTAACGTTTTTGCTGGAATGTAAAATCGTTTTCATTTGCTGAGGTACTGAGTGAATAAATGTTTGGGCACTATTTTTCCACTTGGCAGTTGCTTAATCTTTTTTCTGACAGTTTCTGTTCTCTCTCACTGCTGTGTGTGAGGGGGAGGGGCCGTTTTTTGGCGCTTTTGCTACGCATCAAATATTTCAGTCAGCAGCTCATTGTATTTCCTGCATGATCCGGTTCATCTCTACAGAGCTCAGGGGTCTTCAAAACTTATTTTGAGGGAGGTAATTTCTCTCAGCAGAGCTGTGAGAATTATAGTTGACTGAGATAAAAAACGTTTATTCTGTAATTTGTTTCCTGCTTTCAGAATTTATCTTTGCTAATGGGATTAAACCTTTGCTAAAGTTGTGTTGTTTACACTATAACTGTTTTCAATTTATTAATTTTCAACTGTCATAGATCTTCTGTGCTTCTTAAAGGCACAGTACGTTTTTAATATTATTCTAATTGAATTGTATTCCAAGTTACAAGTTTATTTGCTAGTGTGTTAAACATGTCTGATTCAGAGGATGATACCTGTGTCATTTGTTGCAATGCCAAAGTGGAGCCCAATAGAAATTTATGTACTAACTGTATTGATGCTACTTTAAATAAAAGTCAATCTGTACAAATTGAACAAATTTCACCAAACAACGAGGGGAGAGTTATGCCGACTAACTCGCCTCACGTGTCAGTACCTGCATCTCCCGATCGGGAGGTGCGTGATATTGTAGCGCCGAGTACATCTGGGCGGCCATTACAAATCACATTACAGGATATGGCTACTGTTATGACTGAAGTTTTGGCTAAATTACCAGAACTAAGAGGTAAGCGTGATCACTCTGGGGTGAGAACAGAATGCGCTGATAATATTAGGGCCATGTCAGACACTGCGTCACAGGTGGCAGAACATGAGGACGGAGAACTTCATTCTGTGGGTGACGGTTCTGATCCAAACAGACTGGATTCAGATATTTCAAATTTTAAATTTAAACTGGAAAACCTCCGTGTATTACTAGGGGAGGTGTTAGCGGCTCTGAATGATTGTAACACAGTTGCAATACCAGAGAAAATGTGTAGGTTGGATAAATATTTTGCGGTACCGGCGAGTACTGAGGTTTTTCCTATACCTAAGAGACTTACTGAAATTGTTACTAAGGAGTGGGATAGACCCGGTGTGCCGTTCTCACCCCCCTCCGATATTTAGAAAAATGTTTCCAATAGACGCCACCACACGGGACTTATGGCAAACGGTCCCTAAGGTGGAGGGAGCAGTTTCTACTTTAGCTAAGCGTACCACTATCCCGGTGGAGGATAGCTGTGCTTTCTTCTGTTAAGTGTGATCAGTCCATGGGTCATCATTACTTCTGGGATATTACTCCTCCCCAACAGGAAATGCAAGAGGATTCACCCAGCAGAGCTGCATATAGCTCCTCCCCTCTACGTCACTCCCAGTCATTCTCTTGCACCCAACGACTAGATAGGATGTGTGAGAGGACTATGGTGATTATACTTAGTTTTATATCTTCAATCAAAAGTTTGTTATTTTAAAATAGCACCGGAGTGTGTTATTATCTCTCTGGCAGAGTTTGAAGAAGAATCTACCAGAGTTTTTTGTTATGATTTTAGCCGGAGTAGTTAAGATCATATTGCTGTTTCTCGGCCATCTGAGGAGAGGTAAACTTCAGATCAGGGGACAGCGGGCAGATGAATCTGCATAGAGGTATGTAGCAGTTTTTATTTTCTGACAATGGAATTGATGAGAAAATCCTGCCATACCGATATGTCATGTATGTATACTTTACACTTCAGTATTCTGGGGAATGGTACTTCACTAGAATTACACTGTAAGAAATACATAAGCTGTTTAATAACTAGAGATTATGTTAACGTTTTTGCTGGAATGTAAAATCGTTTTCATTTACTGAGGTACTGAGTGAATAAATGTTTGGGCACTATTTTTCCACTTGGCAGTTGCTTAATCTGTTTTCTGACAGTTTCTGTTCTCTCTCACTGCTGTGTGTGAGGGGGAGGGGACGTTTTTTGGCGCTTTTACTACGCATCAAATATTTCAGTCAGCAACTCATTGTATTCCCTGCATGATCCGGTTCATCTCTACAGAGCTCAGGGGTCTTCAAAACTTATTTTGAGGGAGGGTAATTTCTCTCAGCAGAGCTGTGAGAATTATAGTTTGACTGAGATAAAAAACGTTTATTCTGTAATTTGTTTCCTGCTTTCAGAATTTGTTATCTTTGCTAATGGGATTAAACCTTTGCTAAAGTTGTGTTATTTACAAGGATTGAGGCTATAACTGTTTCAATTTATTAATTTTCAACTGTCATAGATCTTCTGTGCTTCTTAAAGGCACAGTACGTTTTAATATTATTCTAATTGAATTGTATTTCCAAGTTACAAGTTTATTTGCTAGTGTGTTAAACATGTCTGATTCAGAGGATGATACCTGTGTCATTTGTTGCAATGCCAAAGTGGAGCCCAATAGAAATTTATGTACTAACTGTATTGATGCTACTTTAAATAAAAAGTCAATCTGTACAAATTGAACAAATTTCACCAAACAACGAGGGGAGAGTTATGCCGACTAACTCGCCTCACGTGTCAGTACCTACATCTCCCGCTCAGAGGGAGGTGCGTGATATTGTAGCGCCGAGTACATCTGGGCGGCCATTACAAATCACATTACAGGATATGGCTACTGTTATGACTGAGGTTTTGGCTAAATTACCAGAACTAAGAGGTAAGCGTGATCACTCTGGGGTGAGAACAGAGTGCGCTGATAATATTAGGGCCATGTCAGACACTGCGTCACAGGTGGCAGAACATGAGGACGGAGAACTTCATTCTGTGGATGACGGTTCTGATCCAAACGACTGGATTCAGATATTTCAAATTTTAAATTTAAACTGGAAAACCTCCGTGTATTACTAGGGGAGGTGTTAGCGGCTCTGAATGATTGTAACACAGTTGCAATACCAGAGAAAATGTGTAGGTTGGATAAATATTTTGCAGGGTACCGACGAGTACTGAGGTTTTTCCTATACCTAAGAGACTTACTGAAATTGTTACTAAGGAGTGGGATAGACCGGTGTGCCGTTCTCACCCCCTCCGATATTTAGAAAATGTTTCAATAGACGCCACCACAAGGGACTTATGGCAAACGGTCCCTTAGGTGGAGGGAGCAGTTTCTACCTTAGCTAAGCGTACCACTATCCCGGTGGAGGATAGCTGTGCTTTTTCAGATCCAATGGATAAAAAATTAGAGGGTTACCTAAGAAATGTTTGTTCAACAAGGTTTTATATTGCAACCCCTTGCATGCATTGCGCCGATCACGGCTGTGCAGCGGCATTCTGGATTGAGTCTCTGGAAGAGAACATTGGTTCAGCTACTCTGGACGACATTACGGACAGGCTTAGAGTCCTTAAACTAGCTAATTCATTCATTTCGGAGGCCGTAGTACATCTTACTAAACTTACGGCGAAGAATTCAGGATTCGCCATTCAGGCACGCAGGGCGCTGTGGCTAAAATCCTGGTCAGCTGATGTTACTTCTAAGTCTAAATTGCTTAATATACCTTTCAAAGGGCAGACCTTATTCGGGCCCGGGTTGAAAGAGATTATCGCTGACATTACAGGAGGTAAAGGCTATGCCCTGCCTCAGGACAAAGCCAAAGCCAAGACTAGACAGTCCAATTTTCGTTCCTTTCGTAATTTCAAGCTGGAGCAGCATCAACTTCCTCTGCACCAAAACAGGAAGGAGCTGTGCTCGCTACAGACAAGGCTGGAAACCTAACCAGTCCTGGAACAAGGGCAAGCAGACTAGGAAACCTGCTGCTGCCCCCTAAAACAGCATGAATTGAGGGCCCCCGATCCGGGATCGGATCTAGTGGGGGGCAGACTTTCTCTCTTCGCCCAGGCTTGGGCAAGAGATGTTCAGGATCCCTGGGCGCTAGAGATAATATCTCAGGGATACCTTCTGGACTTCAAATACTCTCCTCCAAGAGAGAGATTTCATCTGTCAAGATTGTCAACAATCCAGACAAAGAAAGAGGCGTTTCTACGCTGCGTACAAGAGCTCTCGTTAATGGGAATAATCCGTCCAGTTCCACGATCGGAACAGGGACAGGGGTTTTACTCAAATCTGTTTGTGGTTCCCAAAAAAGAGGGAACTTTCAGACCAATCCTGGACTTAAAGATCCTAAACAATTCCTAAGAGTTCCATCGTTCAAGATGGAGACTATTCGGACAATTTTACCTATGATCCAAGAGGGTCAGTACATGACCACTGTAGATTTAAAAGATGCTTACCTTCACATACCGATTCACAAAGATCATTATCGGTACCTAAGGTTTGCCTTCCTAGACAGGCATTACCAGTTTGTGGCTCTTCCATTCGGATTGGCTACAGCTCCAAGAATCTTCACAAAGGTTCTGGGTGCTCTTCTGGCGGTACTAAGACCGCGGGGAATCTCGGTAGCTCCATACCTAGACGACATTCTGATACAAGCTTCAAGCTTTCAAACTGCCAAGTCTCATACGGAGTTAGTGCTGGCATTTCTAAGGTCACATGGATGGAAGGTGAACGAAAAGAAAAGTTCACTAGTTCCACTCACAAGAGTTCCCTTCCTGGGGACTCTTATAGATTCTGTAGAAATGAAGATTTACCTGACAGAGGACAGGCTAACAAGACTTCAAGTGCTTGCCGCACCCTTCATTCCATTCAACACCCGTCAGTGGCTCAATGCATGGAGGTAATCGGCTTAATGGTAGCGGCAATGGACATAGTACCCTTTGCACGCTTACACCTCAGACCACTGCAACTGTGCATGCTAAGTCAGTGGAATGGGGATTACTCAGACTTATCCCCTTCTCTGAATCTGGATCAAGAGACCAGAAATTCTCTTCTATGGTGGCTTTCTCGGCCACATCTGTCCAGGGGGATGCCATTCAGCAGACCAGACTGGACAATTGTAACAACAGACGCCAGCCTTCTAGGTTGGGGTGCCGTCTGGAATTCTCTGAAGGCTCAGGGACAATGGAGTCAGGAGGAGAGTCTCCTGCCAATAAACATTCTGGAATGAGAGCAGTTCTCAATGCCCTCCTGGCTTGGCCCCAGTTGACAACTCAGGGGGTTCATCAGGTTTCAGTCGGACAACATCACGACTGTAGCTTACATCAACCATCAGGGAGGGACAAGAAGCTCCCTAGCTATGATGGAAGTATCAAAGATAATTCGCTGGGCAGAGTCTCACTCTTGCCACCTGTCAGCAATCCACATCCGGGAGTGGAGAACTGGGAGGCGGATTTCTTAAGTCGTCAGACTTTTCATCCGGGGGAGTGGGAACTTCATCCGGAGGTCTTTGCCCAAATACTTCGACGTTGGGGCAAACCAGAGATAGATCTCATGGCGTCTCGACAGAACGCCAAGCTTCCTCGTTACGGGTCCAGATCCAGGGATCCAGGAGCAGTCCTGATAGATGCTCTGACAGCACCCTTGGGACTTCAGGATGGCTTACGTGTTTCCACCCTTCCCGTTGCTTCCTCGATTGATTGCCAGAATCAAACAAGAGAGAGCATCAGTGATTCTAATAGCACCTGCGTGGCCACGCAGGACTTGGTATGCAGACCTGGTGGACATGTCATCCTGTCCACCTTGGTCTCTACCTCTGAAACAGGACCTTCTGATACAGGGTCCCTTCAAACATCAAAATCTAACTTCTCTGAAGCTGACTGCTTGGAAATTGAACGCTTGATTTTATCAAGACGTGGATTTTCTGAGTCAGTTATTGATACCTTAATACAGGCTAGGAAACCTGTTACCAGAAAGATTTACCATAAGATATGGCGTAAATACCTATATTGGTGTGAATCCAAAGGTTACTCTTGGAGTAAGGTTAGGATTCCTAGGATATTGTCTTTTCTACAAGAAGGTTTAGAAAAGGGTTTATCTGCTAGTTCATTAAAGGGACAGATCTCAGCTCTGTCCATTCTGTTACACAAACGTCTGTCAGAAGTTCCTGACGTCCAGGCTTTTTGTCAGGCTTTGGCCAGGATTAAGCCTGTGTTTTAAAACTGTTGCTCCACCATGGAGTTTAAACCTTGTTCTTAATGTTTTACAGGGCGTTCCGTTTGAACCCCCTTCATTCCATTGATATAAAGTTGTTATCTTGGAAAGTTCTATTTTTAATGGCTATTTCCTCGGCTCGAAGAGTCTCTGAATTATCAGCCCTTACATTGTGATTCTCCTTATTTGATTTTTTCATTCGGATAAGGTAGTCCTGCGTACTAACCTGGGTTCTTACCTAAGGTAGTTACTAACAGGAATATCAATCAAGAGATTGTTGTTCCCTTCTTTATGCCCAAATCCTTCTTCAAAGAAGGAACGTCTACTGCACAACCTGGATGTAGTCCGTGCTCTAAAATTTTACTTACAGGCAACTAAGGAATTCAAGAATGAGGCCTCTGTTGAACAGATTTGCAAGGCTGCAACTTGGTCTTCGCTTCATACTTTTTCCAAATTTTACAAATTTGACACTTTTGCTTCATCGGAGGCTATTTTTGGGAGAAAGGTTCTTCAGGCAGTGGTTCCTTCTGTATAAAGAGCCTGCCTATCCCTCCCGTCATCCGTGTACTTTTGCTTTGGTATTGGTATTGGTATCCCAGAAGTAATGATGACCCGTGGACTGATCACACTTAACAGAAGAAAACATAATTTATGCTTACCTGATAAATTCCTTTCTTCTGTAGTGTGATCAGTCCACGGCCCGCCCTGTTTTTAAGGCAGGTAAATATTTTTTAATTTATACTCCAGTCACCACTTCACCCTTGGCTTTTCCTTTCTCGTTGGTCCTTGGTCGAATGACTGGGAGTGACGTAGAGGGGAGGAGCTATATGCAGCTCTGCTGGGTGAATCCTCTTGCACTTCCTGTTGGGGAGGAGTAATATCCCAGAAGTAATGATGACCCGTGGACTGATCACACTACAGAAGAAAGGAATTTATCAGGTAAGCATAAATTATGTTTTTCTCTCTTTCTTTCTTTTCTCTCTTTTTCTCTCTTTTTCTCTCTTTCTCTCTTTTTCTTTCTTTCTTTCTTTCTTTCTTTCTTTCTTTTTCTCTCTTTCTTTCTTTTTCTCTCTTTCTTTCTTTCTTTTTCTTTCTTTCTTTTTCTTTCTTTCTTTTTCTCTCTTTCTTTTTCTCTCTTTCTTTCTTTCTTTCTTTTTCTCTCTTTCTTTCTTTCTTTTTCTCTCTTTCTTTCTTTCTTTTTCTCTCTTTCTTCTCTCTCCACCTTACTGAAGCACTCACTTATGTACTACTTATGACTGAGGATATGAATTAAAACATAACTTTTAATTAATACTAATAAAAGTGGAGCAGTGATAATGCCCCTACATGTGTCCACCTCATGCAACAATAATAAAAACATATATGTATGAGTGCAGTTATGGAGCAATATGCCACGCTTGTCCCATCATACATCCGCAACCAAAAATTGGAGCAAATCCTAATCTAAATAAGAGGGTTGCGGATGTATGATGCCTTTATCATATAGCATTTATGCCTTGATTATGCAAGAGGTTGGACCAGTACAATGTGCTTTAGCCTATGTTGGACCTCCAAACCTACGTATAGGCCTCCTCCTCTTAAAAAACGATATCTTACGGTCAGCAGAGCAAACACCAGCAGGTTGTAATATGGGTTTGCAGAATAAATCTAAACAAAGTCTCACTAACTCTGTGCTCTGCTCAAGTGAAGAGGCACTATATTTCAGAAGAGCAGATTTCTGTGCTCTGAGAGCTGGAGAATGCTGCTTTCTCGTCTCCATGACGTGATTGGGCTAAGAATTGTACTGGCTCCATTTTGGGACATGGCAGGCTTGAGATTGCAGCATCATCGTGCCCAAGTTCTCAATCTTCCTCTCGGCTTCTACACTCTTCCCTTGAGTTACTGCCACTGTCATGTCATCCACCTCACTGTGCACACCTCCATCACTCTGAGCCGTGTGAGTATGTTGTCCCATTCATCGCATATTCTCTAATCTATGCGTGCAAAATTATCTTCCAATAAATGTAGCACCATCTTCGAAATGGCTGCACCCTCAGACTTAATCTTACCCTGCACAGTTGTGTATATAAGATGTAATTTGTATTATGAGTCTCGCTGCTCGGTAACCCAGTCTCCTCCTCCGGGGGGATTATGGGGCAGCCCAAACTCTGGAAACTGTCAATCAAATTAGGTAACTTCAGTTGTAGAAGTAATATCCCCTCTCGGCATCCACTCAGTTTCACTGAAGAACATAGGTTAGGTATACAGATTCAACAAACATTCTTGGACTTGTTGGAATACAACCTTATCTGGATATGCTGAATATGTGTCCATACTTGAAAACGTAGAAAATGAACCTCAATAAGGTAAAATGGAGTGGTTGACTCTACCCCCCCTCCCCCCAGGTTTAATAATTTTTTTGTCATATAATTTGATAAGAAATTCCTTGTTTAAATGGACTGTAAACACCTTGTAATTACCATGTATTTCTATTCTGTTATTTGGAGGAGCCAATCTGGGCTCTAGCCTGCACACAACAAGGTTAGCCACTGTCATAAAGTTTAGTGTAAAATGCATTTATTTGCAGTTATCTGCTAAAGCCAATTAAGGACAGATATCTAGCAGAGTTAGCCTTGAAAATGCAGCAGGTGCATTTTGAGTATTGGAAATTGCTCAATTTTCAGAACGATATTACATGAAAAGGGAGCAAAATAAGTAATGTAGTTTCATTACACATAACTAAACATATATAGACATCTCAAGGTGGTTTACTGTCTCTAAAACACCACAAAAGGAAAAAAATAATAATAATATTTTGTTAGAGCTTGTAATTTTAAAGTGGCAGCCTGCTTGGTAGATTTTAAACAAAAAAGATAATGCCTTTACTATGCATTCCCCCAGCTTCGCATAACCAACATTGTTATATTAATACTTTTTAACCTATGTTTACCTGTTTCTAAGACCCTGCAGGCCGTCCCTCATCTTAGTGCTTTTTAAGTCTTGCACAACAGCAAGACAGTGCTAGTTCATGTGTGCTGTATAGATAACAATTGCTCACTCCCGTGGAGAATGATTCTACAAGAACCAGCACTGATTGGCAAGATTGTTAAAAGCACTGAGATAAGGGGGCAATTTGCAGAGGCTTAGATACAAAGTAATCGCAGAGGTAGCAATCAATTAATAGAAGTGTTTATGCAAATTTTGGGAATGGGTAATGAAGGGATTATCTTTTTTTAAACAATAACAAATTTCAAGGAGACTGTCCCTTTAATACTATCGACCCTGCACTACTGTGAGTTTAACCTTTGCAAATGGGTTAAACACACAGTTGAAGTACTGCTCGGGACCTGCAGAGCACTACTGATTCCGAGTGGAAGCTAGTTACACAGCTGAGTCATGTGACTAACACTGCTGGTTGGATCAGCATTGGTTTCTGCTGAAGACTAGCAATGCTCTGCAGGTCCGGAGTGGTATTTCTACTGTGTGTAACTCTTTTTTTGTGGGGTTAAACACACTGTAGTGAGGAGTTGATAGTCTTAAAGGGACAGTTAACACCAGAATTTTTGTTGTTTAAAAAGATAGATAATCCCTTTATCACCCATGCCCCAGATTTGCATAACCAACACAGTTATATTAATAATAGTCGATAAGCCTGCCCAGAGGGCAGTCTAATTAATTATTTTTTAAACTACAGATGTAGTTTAATCTGTAGGTGAATGAATCCACCTTCGGTGGATTCTTAAAATGGCAGGGTGGTGCTAGAATCCACCTTTGGTGGATTCTTTCACCACCCTGAAATTTTCAGAATTCACCTGGATGCAGCTTACACTTTGCTGCATCCAGGTGAATTATTTTGTCCTCTCGCTGCCAACATTCCATTGAGGATGCGTGCGCAACTGGCGATGGACATTACAAACACAATTATAGTATAGATACTTTTCTCTTGCAAGGTGTATCCAGTCCACGGATTCATCCTTTACTTGTGGGATATTCTCATTCCCTACAGGAAGTGGCAAAGAGAGCACACAGCAAAGCTGTCCATATAGCTCCCCCTCTAGCTCCACCCCCCAGTCATTCTCTTTGCCGGCTCTAAGCACTAGGGTCTCTCTACGGGAGGGTAAAGTGAATGTGGTGTTAGAATTGTAGTTTTATTATCTTCAATCAAAAGTTTGTTATTTTTAAATGGTACCCGGTTTGTACTATTTACTCTCTGGCAGAAAAAGATGAAGAATTCTGCTGAGAGGAAGATGATTTTAGCATGTTGTAACTAAAATCCATTGCTGTTCCCACACAGGACTGAGGAGTACCAGAAAACTTCAGTTGGGGGGAACAGTTTGCAGGCTTGACTGCAATGAGGTATGTTCAGCTCATTTTTTTCTAGACAAGACTGAGATAATGCTAGAAGACTGACAATATCCCCATGTGGGGAGGGTAAGCTATGTTCTGAGACTTAGTAAAGAATTGAATGCTTACATAACAGGGCTAATTATGCTGGTTGACACTAACTCAGGGCAATAGATTATTTTACTTAAATACTTGTTGGGAGACACTTTTAAAGCACTTAGGTGTTTTTTTTTTGGGGTTATTACCCACATGGCTTAAATTTGTTGACTTAGTGATTTTGGTAGGCCTCATAGCTGTGGAGTGGGAGGGGCCTAATTTTGCGCCTCAGATGCGCAGTTAGAATTGAAAGACAAGTTCATGCTGCTTCACATGGAGAGTCCTGCTGCTGTTTCAGGGCCTAAAAGAAGCTTCATTCCCCCAAAACTGATCCCTAAGGGCAGGTAGGGCCACAGCAGTAAGCCGTGGCAAGGTGCTGTAGTAATTTAACCGGTTATTGGCTTTAGGCTGCTCCGGTTTGGGCATTAAGAGGTTAATCGTTTTTCAACTTGTTGTGCAATCTTATTAAGGCTTTAGGTACATACTGTGAAAATTTCAAAAGGATCGCTGCATTTTTCACTGTTTTGTAAAATTGTGTGCTCTTTTTATCTCTTAAAGGCACAGTAACGTTTTTTCGAATTGTGTATTTTATTTGTTTAAAGTGATTTCTAAGCCTGTTTGTACATATTGCTAGTCTGTTAAACATGTCTGAGACCAAGGAAAGTCCTTGTTCAATGTGTTTAGAAGCCATGGTGGAACCCCCTCTCAGAATGTGTCCCAATTGCACTAATGTGTCTATACACTTTAAAGATCATATTGTTGCACTTAAAAATGTGGCCCTAGATGATTTTCAGACTGAAGGTAATGAGGATAGTCCGCCTACCTCTCCCCATGTGTCACAACCAGTTTCGCCCGCTCAAGCGATGCCTAGTACCTCTAGTGCGTCTGCCCCTATTACATTGCAACAACTAGCGGCAGTCATGGATAACTCCCTTGCGGCCTTCCTATCTAAACTTCCAGCTTTTCCTGCAAAGCGTGATAGCTCTGTTTTAAGAACAGATGATGAGCAATCTGAAGCTTTGGTAGCCTTATCTGATGTACCCTCACAACGCTCTGAAGTGGGAGTGAGGGACTTGATGTCTGAGGGAGAAATTTCAGATTCAGGAAAGGTTTCTCATCAGGCAGAGTCAGATTCATTAGCGTTTAAATTGGAACACCTCCGTGTATTGCTCAGGGAGGTATTAGCTACTCTGGATGATTGTGACCCTATAGTGGTCCCAGAGAAATTGTGTAAAATGGACAAGTACCTAGAGGTCCCTGTATACACTGATGCGTTTCCGATCCCTAAGAGGGTTGCGGATATTGTTACTAGGGAGTGGGATAGACCAGGTGTCCCTTTTGTCCCCCCCCCCCCCCTATTTTTAAGAAATGTTCCCCATAACTGACCCCAGGCGGGACTCGTGGCAGACGGTCCCTAAGGTAGAGGGGGCTGTTTCTTCGCTTGCTAAACGCACAACCATACCAATTGAAGACAGTTGTGCTTTTAAAGATCCTATGGATAAAAAGTTAGAAGGTTTACTTAAGAAAATTTTTGTTCAACAAGGTTTTCTTCTCCAACCCATTGCCTGCATTATTCCTGTAACTACTGCAGCGGCTTTCTGGTTTGAGGAGCTGGAGGATTCGCTCCAGACGGAGACCTCATACGACAAAATTATGGATAGAATTAAGGCTCTAAAGCTGGCTAATTCTTTTATCACAGATGCCGCTTTGCAATTAGCTAAGTTAGCGGCAAAAAATTCAGGTTTCGCCATTATGGCGCGCAGAGCGCTTTGGCTCAAGTCATGGTCGGCCGATGTGTCGTCAAAATCCAAATTATTAAATATCCCTTTCAAAGGGAAGACCCTTTTCGGGCCAGAATTGAAAGAGATTATTTCAGAAATCACCGGGGGAAAGGGCCATGCTCTCCCTCAGGACAAGCCCTTTAAGGCTAAAAACAAAGCCAATTTTCGTTCTTTTCGTAATTTCAGGAGCGGTCCCGCTTCAGCCTCGACAGCTGCAAAGCAAGAGGGTAACGCTTCACAGCCCAAGGCAACCTGGAAGCCTTACCAGGGCTGGAACAAGGGTAAACAGGCCAAAAAGCCTGCAGCTGCTACCAAGACAGCATGAAGGGGTAGCCCCCGATCCGGGACCGGATCTAGTAGGGGGCAGACTTTCTCTCCTCGCTCAGGCCTGGGCAAGAGATGTTCACGATCCCTGGGCATTAGAGATGGTTTCCCAGGGATATCTTCTAGAATTCAAGGACTCCCCTCCAAGGGTAAGTTTCCACATTTCTCGTCTGTCTAGAGACCAGACAAAGAAAGAGGCGTTCTTACGCTGTATAGAAGATCTACATACGATGGGAGTGATATACCCAGTTCCAATTGCAGAACAAGGACTGGGTTTTTTACTCAAACCTGTTTGTGGTTCCCAAAAAAGAAGGAACTTTCAGACCAATCCTGGATCTAAAAATTCTAAACAGATTCCTCAGAGTCCCATCATTCAAGATGGAGACCATTCGGACAATCTTACCTATGATCCAGGAAGGTCAATATATGACTACCGTGGATCTAAAGGATGCGTACCTGCATATTCCTATCCACAAAGATCATCATCAGTTCCTCAGGTTCGCTTTTCTAGACAAGCATTACCAGTTCGTGGCTCTTCCATTCGGGTTAGCCACTGCTCCCAGAATGTTCACAAAGGTGCTAGGGTCCCTTCTGGCGGTTCTAAGACTGCGGGGCATAGCAGTGGCGCCTTATTTGGACGACATCTTAATTCAGGCGCCGTCTTTTCACAGAGCCAAGGCTCACACGGAGATTGTATTGGCCTTTCTGAGGTCTCACGGGTGGAAGGTGAACATCAAAAAGAGTTCTCTGTCACCACTCACAAGGGTTCCCTTCCTAGGAACACTAATAGATTCGGTAGAAATGAAAATATTTCTGACGGAGGTCAGAAAGTTGAAACTTTTAACTACACTGTAGCTCAGTGCATGGAGGCAATCGGATTAATGTAGCGGAAATGGACATAGTCCCTTTCGCTCGGATACATCTCAGACCACTGCAACTATGCATGCTCAATCAGTGGAATGGGGATTATGCAGATTTGTCTCCTCAAATACAGTTGGACCAGGAAACCAGAGTTTCTCTTCTCTGGTGGTTGTCTCAGGATCACCTGTCTCAGGGAATATGTTTCCGCAGACCAGAGTGGATCATTGTAACGACCGACGCCAGTCTGTTAGGCTGGGGTGCAGTCTGGGACTCCCTGAAAGCTCAGGGCTTATGTAACCAAAATAATCAGGTGGGCGGAGGATAACTCCTGCCATCTCTAAGCAATTCACATCCCAGGAGTAGACAACTGGGAGGCGGATTTTCTAAGTCGTCAGACTTTTCACCCGGGGGAGTGGGAACTCCACCCGGAGGTATTTGCCCAGCTGACTCAGCTATGGGGCACTCCAGAGTTGGATCTGATGGTGTCCCGTCAGAACACCAAACTTCCTCTCTACGGGTCCAGGTCCTGGGACCCCAAGGCGGTATTGATAGATGCTCTAGCAGCGCCTTGGTCCTTCAATCTGGCTTATGTTTTTCCACCGTTTCCTCTCCTCCCTCGTTTGGTTGCCAGAATCAAGCAGGAGAAGGCTTCGGTGATTCTGATAGCGCCTGCATGGCCACGTAGGACTTGGTATGCAGACCTAGTGAACATGTCATCTGTCCCACCATGGACACTGCCAATGAGGCAGGATCTTCTAATACAGGGTCCGTTCAAGCATCCAAATCTAGTTTCTCTACGTCTGACTGCTTGGAGATTGAACGCTTAATTCTATCAAAGCGTGGTTTCTCTGAGTCAGTTATAGATACTCTGATTCAGGCTAGAAAGCCTGTCACCAGGAAAATCTACCATAAGATATGGCGGAAATATCTCTCTTGGTATGAATCCAAGGGTTACTCATGGAGTAAAATTAGGATTCCCAGGATATTGTCCTTTCTCCAAGAAGGATTGGAGAAAGGATTGTCAGCTAGTTCCTTAAAAGGACAAATATCTGCTCCGTCTATCCTTTTACACAAGCGTCTGGCAGAGGTACCAGACGTTCAAGCGTTTGCTCAGGCTTTAGTCAGAATCAAGCCTGCCTATAAACCTGTGGCTCTGCCATGGAGTCTAAATCTAGTTCTTTCAGTTCTTCAAGGGGTTCCGTTTGAACCTTTACATTCCATAGATATTAAGTTGTTATCTTGGAAAGTTTTGTTTTTGGTAGCTATCTTTCTGCTCGAAGAGTTTCAGAATTATCTGCCTTACAGTGTGATTCACCTTACCTGGTGTTCCACGCAGATAAGGTAGTTTTGCGTACCAAGCCTGGTTTTCTTCCTAAAGTTGTTTCTAACAAGAATATTAACCAGGAAATAGTTGTTCCTTCTCTGTGTCCTAATCCATCTTCAAAGAAGGAACGTCTACTACACAATCTTGATGTAGTTCGTGCTTTAAAGTTCTATTTACAAGCAACTAAGGATTTCAGGTAATCATCTTCCTTGTTTGTTATCTATTCTGGTAAGAGGAGAGGTCAGAAA